>NC_044977.1:38893810-39122050 GCF_008728515.1 Papio anubis | reverse complement strand
AAAGAGAGAAAGAAAAAAGGAAGAAAGAAGTAAGGAAGAAAAAAAAAAAGAATGAAAAAGAGTGAAGCAAGCCTATAGGGTTTATGGAACACTGTTAAGTGAACAAATGTTTGTATTATGGGCATTCCAGGAGAACAGAAAGAAGAAGGTGAGTAAAACATATTTAATGAACCCACAGCAGAAAACTTCCCAAGTCTTGGGAGACAGATGACGGACATTCAGATCCAGGAAGCTCAAAGAACCCCAAAGAGATTCAACTTAAACAAATCCTCTTTGAGGTACATTATAGTCAAATTTTCAAAATTGAAAGACAAAGAATTTTAAAAGGAACAAGAGAAAAGTATCAAGTCACACAAAAGGGAATCTCTGTTAGATTATTATAAATATTAGTGGATTTATCAGCAAAAACGTTATAGGCCAGGAGACACTGGGGTGATCTATTCCAAATACTGAAGGACAAAATTGCCACTCAAGTATTTTGTATCCAGCAAAGCTATCCTTTACAAATGAAGGAAATGTAAAATTTCACAAACAAGCAAAATTTAGAGAAGTCATCACCTCTAAACTGGTCTTACAAGAAATACTCAAGGGAGTCTTACATCTGGAAGTGAGAGGATGATAACTGCAATCACGAAAGTATGCAAAACTTATGTAAAATAAACCTCTGTTAGAGTCAATACACTAAAGGGTAAGGAAAAAGGAATCAAATCTTATTACTACAGAAAACCACCCAACCACAAGAATAAACAACAAGAGAGGAAGCAAGGAGCAAAGGATATACAAAATAATGAAAAAACAATAAAATGACAGGAGTAAGTCCTCACCAGTCAATAATAACCTTAAATGTAAATAGATTAAAGACCCCATTTAAAAGATATAGATTGGCCGAATGCATTAGAAACCCAGATCTAACTATATGATGCCTACAATAAATCTACCTCACTTGTAAAGACACATATAGCCTGAAAGTGAAGGTATGGAAGAAGATATTCCATGCAAATGGAAACCAAAAGTAAGCAGAAGTAGCTATATTTATATCAGGAACAATAGACATTAAGTTAAAAGCTGTAAAAAGAGACGAAGAAGGTCATTATATAATAATAAAGGAATCCATTCAGCAAGATAATATAACAATTATAAACATATATGCACTCAACACTGCAGCACCTAGATATATAAAACAAATATTGCTATATCTAAAGGGCAAGATAGACCCCGATAGAATAATAGTTTGGGACTTCAACACCCCACTCACAGCATTGCACAGATCATCTAGACATAAAAACAAAGAAACATCAGATTTAAACTGCACCATAGACCAGGTAGACCAAACAGGTGTTTACAAAACATTTCACCAAACAGCTGCAGAATACACATTCTTTTTAGCAGCACATTGAACATTCTCCAGGTTTGACCATATATTAACACACAAACAAATCTCAGAAAATATTAAAAAATTAAAATCATATCAAGTATCTTACTGGACTACAATGGAATAACACTAGACACTATAACAAGATGGATATTAAAAACTGTAGAAATACGTGGAAATTAGGCTACTTGTATCTGAAGAACCAACAGGTGAAAGAAGAAATTAAGAATGAAATTTAAGAATTCTTTGAAACAAATAAAAATTGAAATACAACATACCAAAGCTTATGGAATACAGCAAAAACAGTGTTAAGAGGGAAATTTAGAGTACTAAACACCAGCATCAAACAAGTAGAAAGAGTTCAAATAAACAACCTAACAATGCACCTCAAGGAACTAGAAAAGCAAGAACAAACCAAATCCAGTTAGTAGAAGGGTAGAAACAATGAAGATCAGAGCAAAATATTTAAAAATTGAGACTAAAAACAAAAAAAATCAATGAAACAAAAAGCTGCTTTTTTTAAAAAAAAGATAAACAAAATTGACAAACCATTAGCCAGATTATTAGAAAAAGAAAGAAGACCCAAATAAAGAAAATCAGACATGAAAAAGATGTCACAATGGATACCACTGAAATACAAAGGCTCATTAGAGACTCTACGAACAGCTATATGCTAAAAAATTAGAAAACCTAGAGAAAATGGATAAGTGCCTGGACACATATAGCCTACCAAGATTGAATCAAGAAGAAATAGAAAATCTGAGCAGGCTAGTAACATGTAATGAGATTGAATTAGTAATAAAAAAATCTCCCAACAAGGAAAAGTCTAGAATGGGATCCCTTCACCACTGAATTCTATTGAACCTTTAAAGAAGTACTAATGCCAATTATCCTCAAGCAATTAAAAAAAAAAAAAAAACCTGAAGCAGAAGGAATTCTTCTTAACTCATTCTATGGGTATAGCATGACCCTGATACCAAAACCAGACAAAGACACAATAAAAAAAGGAAAACTACAGGTCAATATCGCTGATGAACATAGTAACAAAAATCCTCAAAAAATAGTAGCAACCCAAATCCAACAACACATCCAAAAGATACTACACTATGATCAAGTGGGATTTATCCCAAGGATGCAAGAATGGTTCAACACATACAAATCAATAAATGTCATACATCACATCAGTTAAATGAAGGACAAAAACTATATGATCATCTCAATAGATGCAGAAAAACATTTGACAAAATTCAACAGCCCTCTATGATAAAAACTCCTAGTAAATTAAGAATAGAAGAAAAGTACCTCAACATAATAAAGGCCATATATGACACACCTACAGTTAACATCTTACTGAACAAGGAAAAGCAGAAAACTTTTCCCCTGAGAACTAAAACAAAACAAGGATGCCTATTTTCACCATTCTTATTCAAAATAGTACTGGAAGTCCTAGCTAGAGTAATTAGGCAAGAGAAAGAAATAAAGGACATCTAAATAGGAGAGAAATAAGTCAGACTGTCCCCATTTGCAGATAATGATTTTACATATAGAAAGACCTAAAGACTCTATCAAAAAACTTTTAGAATTTTTAAGTTCAGTAAAGTTACGGGATACAAAATTAACATACAAAAATCAGTAGTGTTTCCTACACAAACAACAAAGTAGTTGAAAAAGCAATCAAGAAGGCAATCCCATTTTCAATAGCTACAATAAAAAATCTGAAAATAAATTTAACCAAGGAGGTAAAAGACCTCTACAAGGAAAACTACAAAACACTGATGAAGGAAATTGAAGATGGTACAAATGGAAAAACATCTTATGCTCATTGATTAGATAAATTAACATTGTTAAAATTACTCAAAGAAATCTATATATTTAATGCAATCCCTATCAAAATACCAATGACATTCTTTATAAAAATAAAAAAAAAAGCCCTGACATTTCTATGGAACCACAAAGATCCCAAATAGCCAAGGCAATCCTAAGCAAAAGAAACAAAGCTGGGAGTATCACAATATTATATCTCAAAATATACTACAAAACTGTAGTAGTACAGATTTTTTTAACAGTAAAACAGCATGATACTGGAAAAAAACAGACACTCAGACCGATGGAACAAAGTCAAGATCCCAGAAACTAATCCATATGTTTATAGCCAATTAATTTTTGACAAAGGTGTCAAGAATACTCACTGGGTAAAGAAAAGTCTCTTTAATAAATGGTGCTGGGAAAACTGGATATCTACATGCAAAAGAATGAAAATAGACCCTCACCATGTACTCTCTATAAAAATCAACTCTAACTGTATCAAAGACCTAAATGTAAGACCTGAAACAATAAAACTACAAGAAGAAAACATAGGGCACATGCTTCAGGACATTTGTCTGGGAAAATATTTTGTGAATGAGACCTCAAAATCCTAGCCAATGGAAAGAAAACAAATGAACAAATGAAATCACAGCAAACTGAAAAGCTTCTGTACTGCAAATGAAACATTCAACAGAGTGAAAAGACAATCTATAGAATGGGAGAAAATATTTACGAATTACTCATCTGAGAGGGAATTAATATCCAGAATATACAAGGAACTCAAATATCTCAACAGCAAAAACAAACAAACAAACAATCCAATTAAAAAATTAGCAAATGATCTGAACAGATATTTCTCCAAAGAAGACATAGAAATGGCCACACATCCAGTCACCTCTATTTTAAAGGTGCTTGTATTAGTCCATTTCACACCACTATAAAGAACCACCTGAGACTGAGTAATTCATGAAGAAAACAGGGTTAATTGACTCACAATTCTGCAGGCTTAACAGGAAGCATAACTGGGAGGCCTCAGGAAACTTACAATCATGGTAGAAGGTTAAGGGGTAGCAAGTCACATCTTCCCGTGGTGAAGCAGGAGACAGAGAGTGAGGGAGGGAAGTGCCACACTTTTAAATCATCAGATCTCATGAAAACTCACTTACTATCATGAGAACAGCATGGGAAAATCTGCCCCCATGATCCAATCACCTCCCACCAGGTCCCTCCCCTGACACATGGGGATTACAATTTTACATGAGATTTGGGTGGGGATGTAGAGCCAAACCATATCATTCTGCCCCGACCCCTTCCAAATCTCATGTCTTTCTTACATTGCAAAATTAATCATGCCTTCCCAACAGTCCCTCAAAGTCTTAACTCATTCCAGCATTAACTCAAAAGTCCAAGTCCAAAGTCTCATCTGAGACAAGGCAAGTCTCTTCTGCCTATGAGCTTGTAAAATCAAAAGCAAGTTAGTTACTTCCAATATTCAGTGAGGGTATAAGCATTGGGTAAATACTCCCATTCTAAAAGGGAGAAATTGGCCAAAACAAAGGGGCTACAAGGCCCATGCAAGTCTGAAACCTAGCAGGGCAGTCATTAAATCTTAAAGCCCCCAGATAGTCTACTTTGACTCTATGTCTCACATCCAGGACACACTGACACAAGGGGTGGGCTCTCAGGCCTTGGGCAGCTCCACCCCTGTGGCTCTGCAGGATACAGTCCCCATAGCTGTTCTATAGGCTGGCATTGAGTGCCTGTGGCTTTTCCAGGTGAACAGTGAAAGCTCTTTGCAGATCTACCATTCTGGGGTCTGGAAGACAGTGGCCCTCTTTTCACAGCTCCACTAGGCAGTGCCCCACAGAGGGGACTCTGTGTGCGTGCTCCTACCCCACATTTTCCCTCCAGACTGTCCTAGTGGAGGTTCTCTATGAGGGCTCCACCGCTGCAGAAGACTTCTACCTGGACATGCAGACACTTTCATACATTCTCTGAAATCTAAGTGGAGGGTTCCAAACCTCAATTCTTGCCTTCTGTGTACCTGCAGGCCCAACACCACATGGAAGTCACCAAGGCTTGGGGCTTGCACACTCTGAAGCAATGGCCTGAGCTGTACCTTGGCCCCTTTTAGCCACAACTGGGGCTGGAGCAACTGGGACTGAGGTGCCATGTCCCAAGCCTGCACAGAATAGCAGAGCCCTGGGTCTGGCCCATGAAACCATTTTGTCTCCTAGGCCTCATGACTTGTGATGGGTGGGGCTTCTGTGAAGATCTCTGCGATGTCCTGGAGACATTCCCCATTGTCTTGGCTATTAACATTTGGCTCCTCTTTATTTATGCAAATTTCTGCAACTGGCTTGAATTTCTCCCCAAAAATAGGTTTTTATTTTTGACAATATGTTCAAGCAGCACATTTTCCAAACTTTTATGCTCTGCTTCCCTTTTAAACATAAGTTTCAATTTCAGACCATCTATTTGTGAATGCATATGACTGTATCCTGTTAGAAGCAGCCAGACCAAATCTTGAATTCATTGCTGTTTAGAAATTTCTTCTGCCAGATGCCCTGTATCATCTCTCTCAAGTTCAAAGT
This sequence comes from Papio anubis, assembly GCF_008728515.1. Taxonomy (NCBI): domain Eukaryota; kingdom Metazoa; phylum Chordata; class Mammalia; order Primates; family Cercopithecidae; genus Papio; species Papio anubis. The sequence goes on along the minus strand of NC_044977.1, from coordinate 39,116,278 downwards.
TCCACAGATCTCTAGGGCAGGGGAAAAATGCCACCACCAGTCTCTTTGCTAAATCATAGCAAAAGTGACCTTTACTCCCAATAAATTCCTCATCTCCATCTGAGACCATCTCAGTCTGGACTTCATTGTTTATGTCACTATCAGCATTTTGGTCAAAACCATTCAACAAGTCTCTAGGAAGTTCCAAACTTTCCCACATCTTCCTTTCTTCTTCTGAGCCCTCAGAACTGTTCCAACCTCTGCCTGTTACCCAGTTCCAAAGTTGCGTCCACATTTTCAAGTATCTTTTTAGCAGAGCATCACTCTCCCAGTACCATTTTTCTGTATTAGTCCATTTTCACACTGGTGTAAAGAACTACCTGAGACTGGGTAATTTATGAGGAAAAGAGGTTTAATTGACTCACAATTCTGCAGGCTTAATAGGAAGCATAACTGTGAGGCCTCAGGAAACTTACAATCATGGCAGAAGGTGAAGGGGAAGCAAAGCACATCTTCTCATGGCAGAGCAGGAGAGAGAGAGTGGGCAGGGAAGTGCCACACATTTAACCATCAGATCTCACAAGAATTCACTATCATGAGAACAGCACTGGGGAAATTCACACCCATGATTTAATCACCTCCCAGCAGGTCCTGCCCTTGACACATGGGGATTACAATTTGACATGAGATTGGTTGGGGACACAGAGTCTAATCATATCAGTGGTGTGTAGTATTGAGATCAATTGTTAGGTGATGCTCTCTTATGAGAGAGGACTTATGCACCCCCTTAGTCCAGCCACCAATGTCAGGGGTTCTGAAGCCAGTAGAAGATGCACTTGATCAGAGCAAAAGATCTTCTAAAAAGTTGTGTATCCCAGGTTCCATTATTGTATTTCCCTGTGCATCAGTTTCCAGATTTAGGTTATGCTGCAAATTGTTGCTTCTAAGTTTCCAAATTAAGCATCCTTAGTGGACTGGAGCAGGGAGGTCTACATTACCAATCCCTAATCAAACATTACTGAGTGGAGGAGAAGTTAAATTGATGGGAGAGAAGAAATGAGAATCGGAGTCAGTTTGCTATCCTGACCACCTGACCTCCCATTGCTCCACCATCTCTGCAATTAGTAAAGTCAGTTTTCCTTCTAAAAGGGCTTCCAAGATCAAGCAGGTGCCATAATAAAAGTGGAGAAAAAGAAGGCTTTAAATGACTTCACTCTCAGCCTAAAAGTTGAACAGATCTTGTCATTATTAAACATAATTTCTTTCCGTCTTTCTCTCTCCTCCCCCTACATTGAATATTATAGTTCCCAGAATTGCAAAGCTGCATTAGTTAGGGCAAAAAAACAAAAAAGCACTGGAAGACTGCTTTATATCCTCACTTCCCCAGCTGAGAATGTAATTCAGTTACTTTACTATCAACTACCAATTTTGGGGTAGAAAGGGCGATGTAAAGTGAATAGCAAGAAAGAAAAAGAGTAGGTGACAAATGAAGTCTTATTTTTTATCATAACCGTGCATTGATCAGAGCCCCTAACTGCTAACTCAAAATCTCAGACATTTATTTAAAAGACTAGATGTAGGAGAGAACAGAGTCCAAAACTTCTGCAGGTTTATAAGACTGGGGACTGGTAAGAGTAAAAACTGGTTTTTTTTGTTGGTTTTTTTTTGGAGAATGACAATACATACTTCTCTACACGTCAAGGGCCATATCAGAAATATCAGGAGGAAATGTCCTCGATAGTATAAAATGCAAGACTCAGGAGAAGCTGGGAAGTTAGGACTAGAGATTAGATGAGACATCAACATGCATTATTTGAAATTATTTGAGAAGTAAGTTTTTCCTCACCAATATTTTACTTATGCTCTAATTTCTTTGTATTGAATAGTATTCAAAAATAGAGGTTTGGAAATCTTTTGTGTTCTATAGTGCTTAAAAAACAATAATAACATTTGACCCATATGCACAGTTGTAGCATTAAATCAAACTTCAGTTTTTCAGAAATGAACAAACCAGGCAGCACAAGACCCCCTTGTCCCACTCCACCATGGGCACTAGACACTGCCAAACAGCAGCAGGACACTTCCTTCCTAGAGTCACATGTGGACAAGAGACTTCACAAGGCCACCGAAAGAGCCAAGTGCCGTGAGTGGAATTATTATTATACCAATGCCTGAATCTTCACAGGGTCTGGCATTAGGTTTTAAGTCTGAATTTGATCCATTTGGGTTAAGATTTGTGTCCAGTGGCCCAGAGGGAAGGATACAGGGGGCTGTTGCCCGAAGTAGCAGCCCCCAGAAGCCTGGCAGGGTGTGTCCCAAGGACCTCACCGTGGGCTCTGGGGTCCCTCTCTGCAGCTGGGTTTGAGATGATTTCTCTTGCCTCTTGTGCTGTATCTTTGGAGTTCCCACACTGGACAGTATCTTTGGGCAGAAAAACCTTCATCTCTCACAGAATACAGCAGTCCTCCTGAAAGACAGTGAACTGCCCATTTGACTTACTTTTAATAATCTTGTTATGTTTTGTTACCTCATTCTGCCCTTCTCCCGAACTTGCTCTGTTTCGCACCCCTTTGGGCACGTTGCCTCTTTCTGGCTTTGAGAAAGACAACCAGGGAAGGAGCAGAACCCTGAGCTCAGTCTGTCTCCCCCCAGGGTCTCTGAATACTGGAGCCAGCGATTTTCTTAGGTGGGTGGGGATCTGTCCCCGCCCCGTTCATTGTGTTCCATGGTTTCCTGTCCACTGCCTGTAACCCTTTACCAATCTGCCAGGCGCCTCTCAACACAAAAGGGAGGAGATGGGGGAAGGGAGTACTGAGGAAAAACATCCCTATAAATAGCCCTCTTGAACAAAATTGTTTTCCCCAATACACAGTTGTTGTTAGGCCTTGATGCCTAGTAATCTGCCTCTGTACTCTCTTCCCCTTCCATTTAAGCCCTCCCTACAGGCCTGGTTTTCCTACTCAGTTCTGTCTGTGAGATGGAGGTGCTGTAAAGGTTCTTGTAAACATTTGTGTCCCCAGAGGCTCCTCCCCAGCTCTGGGCACACAGACTGTGGACTGAGGCCAACCTAGGCTCCATGCCTGACTCTGCCACTGATTTGCCCAGTGATTGGACACATAACTTAACCCCTCTGAGCCACAGTTTTCCCATCTGTTAAATTGGAGTGATAGTATCTACCTTGTAAGGCTGTTGCGAGGATTAAATAAGGTAATGAAAATGCCTAGCACTTTGTTTATACCGAGGTAAAAGCTTGGTACATAAATGAGAGTGATTTTTATTGTCTTGTCACTGAGCAATTCTTCCATTTCCTCCATCATCATCCAATTTATTCATGTCTTTTTCTCATTTCCTTATCCTGGTCCCTTGTCCCATGTTAAATATATTTATAAGACTTGAAGTTTATTTTATTTTCATTAATTTATTTTTACCATTCCCAGTTCCAATGTAGTTTGAGATGATTTACTTTACACTTAAGTGCTTAGAACCTGGAAAATTTTTCAGAAAGGACAAGACTGTTTCTTATAAAACAGTTTTCTTTTCTTTTCTTTTTTTGAGACGGAGTCTTGCTCTGTCACCCAGGCTGGAGTACAGGGATGAGATCTCGGCTCACCACAACCTCCACCTCCTGGGTTCAAGCGATTCTTTTGCTTCAGCCTCCCGAGTAGCTGGGACTACAGATGCGTGCCACCACCCCCGGCTAATTTTTGTATTTTTAGTAGAGACGGGGTTTCACCACGTTGGCCAAGCTGGTCTCGAACTCCTGACCTCAGGTGATCCACCTGCCTTGGCTTCCCAAAGTGCTGGGATTACATGCCTGAGCCACCGCATCTGGCCGTAAAACAGTTTTCTAACACGGAGGGTACATTGCTTTTTGTGGGCTATTTGGGAAATGATTTTGATTGTGGCTCACACTTTTCTTACATCTCTGGTATCGCAGGACGTGCTTTCATTCCCATCTTGGGAATACAGTATGCAGAAGTTAGTTTGGAGACAAGAGTTCTAATAGGTCACAGATACAAATTATGCTCAATATATAATCTCTCCCCTAAAGTTGTGAACGTTTGTAAGTTGGATAATACAGTCCTGTTATTTTTTATTCCACCTTTTGGATATATGTTTCTAAGCTTGTGGGGGGATGGGTAGAAGTGGGGGAGAAGGGGTCCCACTTTGTACTCAAAATCACACTGGAATCTTAACATTTATTTCAGGGAACATTCTTCTTTTTTCAATCTCCAATACAGAAGTATTTTAATCTCCATTTTGATCTTAAAAGAAGCCAATCAAATGCACACAGATCTCATTTACTTATGCACTTTTTCAAAGTAAGATGCATGTGTATGTATGTAGATATGTATATATCTATATCTATTTCTATATCTGCATTGCTCACATTAATTTGATTTTGTGGAACCTGATTATATAAAGCAGCCACAGATTCTGTTCTAATTCTAGGTATTTAGCAGAACTTTTCCTTATTTTTAAATTTTTTCGAGACAGGGTCTCGCTCTGTCACGTAGTCTGGAGTGCAGTGGTATGATCTCGACTCACTGCAGCCTCCACCTCACAGGTTCAAGTGATTTTCGTGCCTCAGCCTCAGAGTAGCTGGGGCTACAGGCCTGTGCCACCACACCCGGCTAATTTTTATATTTTTAGTAGAGACGGGGTTTCACCATGTTGGCCAGGCTGGCCTCCAACTCCTGACCTCTAGTGATCTGTCCATCCTGGCCTCCCAAAGTGGTGGGATTACAAGCATGAGCCACTGCACCCAGCCAGGTATTTAGCAGAACTTTTTCAACTGGGTATCCACCTGGATGTTTTTAAATTTTTTCTATAATATGAGCTTGCCTAGATTTACTCTCGAAAAGGATTCCCCCATACACCCACATTGCTCTGATAGTCCTGATTTCAAACATTCTGCCCTATATTCAAACCATGTGCCAAAAGACGTGTTCTGATTTTTGCTTTGCAAACATGGCTAATGTTTTGAGTTGAATTGTGTGCCCCCAGTTTCAAATGTTATTGTCCTAACCCCTAGTACCTCAGAATATGACCTTATTTGGAAATAGGATGGGTGCTACTAATTAGTTAATATACAGTCAAACTGGAGTAGGGTGAGTCACTAATCCAGTCTGGCAGGTGTCATTATAAAAGGGGAAATGTGGACATCCTCCCTGTCCGCTTATACAGGGAGAATGCCACGTGAAGATGTGAAGATGAAGGCAGAGATTGGAATGATGCTTCAAGCCAAGGAGTGTCAGACATTGCCAGCAAGCCACCAGAAGCTAGGGAAGAGACATGGAACAGATTCTCTCTCACAGCCCTCAAAAGGAAGCAGCTCTGCTGGCACTTTGATCTCAGACTTCTAGCCTCCAGAACTGTGAAACGATACATTTCTATTCTTTAAACCACCTGGTTTGTGACACTGGCAGCCCTAGCAGATGAATCCAGCCCACATAATTAAGGAACAGAACTAGCCCTCAGTCCTGCACCGGAATCTATTACTTTAATGATCAAATTGGTAACAGTCAAACCTCAGAAGTCTCTCTTGGTGGAGCCCCCTGTAAATACCTGTATCTCTAGCTGGCACTAGGATTAAGCAATTTTATACAAATGCTGGTTTCAGCAAGGAGCTCCAGTGGAGGTCAAGGAGGATAGTTTTGGAAACAGCCAGGGATTCACCTGACTATAGAGGATGCTGGGAGGTGGGAGGTCACGGGGCTCCTTCCCACATGGCTTTCATGTTTTCAAAGACTGTTCTTGTAGCACCAGAGACAGGAAGCTCTGCAGAGCCACTCTATCAGCCCTGTAGCCTCCCTGAGCTGACTTCTCTGGCTCTGGCTCCCTGATCCTCCATCCCCACCTATGTCTCTGCAAGGGACTCAGTGAAGGAGCTATCTCCCTGCTATATTCTGGGAGCTGAGCACTGAAATTTTAAAGGATATGTGCAAAGCCTATTTATACATTTATTTGGCCAGCCAGTCGATAACTTACTAAGCACTGTCTGTATGCTAGGCCTTGGGTTCGGCGCTGAGGACACAAAGATGGAAAGATACCATCCAGACCCTCATGAAGCCCTCATTTTTGTGGCAAGAGAGAGGTGCACTGTGCAACAAATGGCATGAACGGTTATATTGAAGTTGGAGTACCTGATTGGCCGGCAGAGTCAGAGGGCCTCTTAGAGAAAGTGACCCTTGTGGAGACTTGAAGAGTAGTTGCACCTGCAGATAATAGGGGAGAGGGTTTTCAGGACAGCAAGAATAGCATTTCTAGAGTCACAGAGGTGTGTGAGATCAGGACTTGTTCAGGGACTGGAGAGCAAATCAGTGCGGTTGGGTGTGAGAGAGATTGGTGATATACCTAACTTGTCCGTAAGGTGGAACTGTGTGTGTGATACCATTGATAGAGTTGATCCTTTAGTGGGGAGCCACTGGAGAATTTTGAGCAGTGCAGGTTCAGCTAAATCTGGCAGCAATGTAGGAGGCTGGGGAGGAGGGCGGCAAGCTACGTATTCTTCCTTGGTGCCTTCCCTCTCACATTAGCGGAAGGTTGAAATGCATCCTGGATAAAATGCCTAACTTCCAGAATGGGACTACATAGGGTCACATTCTAGTCCCATCACTTGCTTTACTCCCACAAAGTTATGAAACCTAGATATGAAATCAGATGGTCTAATAAAGAAATTTAATTGACCTCGTTCATACCGAATTTTCGTGGAAAATAAATCACAGTAGGTTCTGGAAATGGTGGAGTTATAAGTTTAGCCTCTATTCCTAGAAACTATTTGTAAGACCATCATCGCAAAGCTAACTTGCATGCCCCTTAAACTGTATACAAAATCTTGGCCTTTTAGCAGTTGGCTTGAATTATTAAAGTGCCTTCGCCTTCCAGAAGGGTCACTCCAGCAATGGTTAACATTTGAGATGTGGGTTTGCCATCTAGTGGGCATTTTTGAATGTGTATGTGTTTTAAATACACACACACACACACACACACACACACACAGAGTTTCCATCAGTAGTTCCTAATCTTTCTACCTCATCCCCAGCACTTAAAGGTCAGGATGGTACTTTGGACACATCCGCATTTGTAGAAGTGACTTAGTTTACATGTGGGAGGTATGAGGATGTTGTTTAATGTGGGAATCCCAGCATCACATGGAGGGTCTCTTCAAACTTTACGTACTTCCCATCTGCCTTTCTTGCTCCCCTGTGACAATTATTGATCTAGAAAAGGAGAAAGACACTTCACCACTAGAAAGGTACAGTGACTGCTCCATAGCAGATACTCAGTAAAAATTAGCTTCCTTCCTTTTCTCCCTACGACCTCTCTCATAAAAGCTATAATTCCAAATTACAGCTTTAATAGTTCTGTGTGTACTTGGTGCGTAAAGCACTTTGTAGGTCCGGTGAATGCAAACATGAATAAAACCCAGTCCCTATCTCTAAGATGCTTACAGGAGAGAAACTTTCAGTTTTACGACTATATTCTAGCAGGTTATGTCTCAAATCTTTGGTTGTGGTAGATGTTTTGTAAATATGAATTTGGGTTTTCTTTAGAAGTAATAATGCAATGATGCTGGCCTAGCACGGTGGCTGATACCTGTAATCCCAGCACGCTGGAGGCCAAGGCAGGCAGATTGCCTGAGCTCAGAAGTTCGAGACCAGCTGGGCAACATAGTGAAACTCCATCTCTATCAAAATACAAAAAATTATCCAGGAGTGGTGGCACGCATCTGTAGTCCCAGCTACTCGGGAGGCTGAGGCATGAGAATTGCTTGAACCAGGCAGGCAGAGGTTGCAGTGAAGCAAGACTGCACCACTGCACTCCAGCCTGGGTGACAGAGTGAGACTATGTCTCCAACAAAAACAAACAAACAGACAAATAAACAATAATGCTAGTTTTCCCAGACTAAGAAGAAGGATCCTTGTGATAAGGGATAAAATGAACATCAGGAACAGCTTGATTTATATTTGAAAGGACTGAGACTTAGAAGACAATAGGCCCAGAAAGAGAAGGGAGAGAAATGGGGAGTAGAGGAAACTAGAGACAGTATGGGATGCATTCTGTAAAGGTTTGAAGATGGGTGGAGAGAGTTTTAGAAGCAGCTACCATATGGTGTGAGATATTGAGAGGTCGGGCAAGAAGATTTTAAGAGGTTTTGTTATGTATTGTAAATGGAATCCCCCTTTGATGCTTTCATGGCACTAAAGTAAAGATTTAAATTGCCTTTCTGTTATTTTTGGATATGGGTTAGTGTTTCTTTGGAAAATAGTACCATGCAGAGATAGGCTATGAAATGGCTTAGCTTTATCTGGAAAACATAAATGTTCAGACCATAAAACTTTAAAAATAGATACATTATACTTTCCTCATGTGTCTTAAACCTAAAATTAAACAAAACCAAAATGATGAAATTATAGAAGGAATGTCTGTTTTAACAGTAATACATGTACTTAGTTAAAAAATTCAAAAGTACAGAATGACATTAAAGGGAAAAAGAAAAACATTTCCTGCTTTATTCTCCAAACCTCCATTTCACCCCTATGTCTCACCACCCAAAGGTAACTAGCTTCAAGAGCTTGTTTTTAATTCTTTTTTCCCATTAATAATTTTTATTATATATTTTTAAAATTTTACTTTAAATTCTGGGATACATGTGCTGAACGTGAGGTTTGTTACATAGGTATACATGTGCCATGGTGGTTTGCTGCACCTATCATCCGGTCCTCTAGGTTTCAAGCCCCGCATGCATTAGGTATTTGTCCTAATGCTCTCCCTCCCTTTGTCCCCCACCCCCCGGTGGGCCCTGGTGTGTGACGTTCCCCTCCCTGTGTCCATGTGTTCTCATTTTTCAGCTCCCACTTATAAGTGGGAATATGCAGTGTTTGGTTTTCTGTTCCTGTGTTAGTTTGCTGAGAATGATGGTTTCCAGCTTCATCCATGTCCAGGCAAAGGACATGAACTCATCCTTTTTCATGGTTGCACAGTATTCCATGGTGTATATGTACCACATTTTCTTTCTTTCTTTTTTTTTTTTTTTTTGAGACGGAGTCTTGCTCTTTTGCCCAGGCTGGAGTGCAGTGGCCAGATCTCAGCTCACTGCAAGCTCCGCCTTCCGGGTTTACGCCATTCTCCTGCCTCAGCCTCCGGAGTAGCTGGGACTACAGGCGCCCGCCACTTCGCCCGGCTAGTTTTTTGTATTTTTAGTAGAGACGGGGTTTCACCGTGTTAGCCAGGATGGTCTCGATCTCCTGACCTCGTGATCCGCCTGTCTGGGCCTCCCAAAGTGCTGGGATTACAGGCTTGAGCCACCGCGCCCGGCTGATCCGCCACATTTTCTTTATCCAGTCTATCATCGATGAGCATTTGGGTTGGTTCCAAGTCTTTGATATTGTAAATAGTGCTGCAATAAACATACGTGTGCATGTGTCTTTGTAGTAGAATGACTTATAATCTTTTGAGTATATACCCAGTAATGGGATTGCGGGTCAAATGGTATTTCTGGTTCTATATCCTTGAGGAATTGCCACACTGTCTTCCACAATGGTTGAACTAATTTACACTCCCACCAATAGTGTAAAAATGTTCCTATTTCTCCACAGCCTCGCCAGCATCTGTTGTTTCCTGACTTTTTAATAATCGCCATTCTAACTGGTGTGAGATGGCATCTCATCGTGGTTTTGACTTGCATTTCTCTAATGATCTGTGATGATGAACTTTTTTTCGTATGTTTGTTGGCCGCAAAAATGTCTTCTTTTGAGAAGTGTCTGTTCATATCCTTTGCCCACTTTTTGATGGGGTTGTTTTCTTCTTGTAAATTTGTTTAAGTTCCTTTTAGATTCTTCCTATCCATGAGCATAGAATTTTTTTTCCATTTGTTTCTGCCCTCTCTTATTTCCTTGAGCAGTGGTTTTGTAGTTCTCCTTGAAGAGGTCCTTCACATCCCTTGTAAGTTGTATTCCTAGGTATTTTATTCTCTTTGTAGCAATTGTGAATGGGAGTTCACTCATCATTTGGCTCTCTGCTTGCCTATTATTGGTGTATAGGAATGCTTGTAATTTTTGCAGATTGATTTTTGTATCCTGAGACTTTGCTGAAGTTGCTTATGAGCTTAAGGAGTTTTTGGGCTGAGACGATGGGGTTTTCTAAATATACATTCACATCATCTGCAAATAGAGACAATTTGACTTCCTCTCTTCCTATTTGAATCCCCTTTATTTCTTTCTCTTGCCCGATTGCCCTGGCCAGAATTTCCAATACTATGTTGAATAGGAGTGGTGAGAGAGGGCCTCCTTGTCTTGTGCTGATTTTCAAAGGGAATGCTTCCAGCTTTTGCCCATTCAGTATGATATTAACTATGGGTTTGTCATAAATAGCTCTTATTATTTTGAGATATGTTCAATCAATACCTAGTTTATTTAATGTTTTTAGCATGAAAGGGTGTTGAATTTTATTGAAGGCCTTTTCTGCATCTATTGAGATAATCATGTGGGTTTCGTCATTGGTTCTATTTATGTGATGGGTTACGTTTATTGATTTGCATATTTTGAACCAGTCTTGCATCCCAGGATGAAGTTGACTTGGTCATGGGGGACAAGTTTTTTGATGTGCTGCTGGATTCAGTTTGCCAGTATTTTATTGAGAATTTTCGCATCAATATTCATCAGGGATATTGGCCTGTAATTTTCTTTTTTTGTTGTGTCTCTGCCAAGTTTTGGTATCAGGATGATGCTGGCTTTATAAAATGAGTTAGGGAGGAGTCCCTCTTTTTCATTGTTTGGAGTAGTTTCAGAAGGGATGGTAGCAACTCTTCTTTGTACCTCTGGTAGAATTCAGCTGTGAATCCATCTGGTCCTGGGCTTTTTTTTTTTTTTTTATTGGTAGGCTATTCATTACTGCCTTAATTTCAGAACTTGTTATTGGTCTATCCAGGGGTTTGACTTCTTTCTGGTTTAGTCTTGGGAGGGTGTATGTGTCCAGGAATTTATCAATTTCTTCTAGATTTTCTAGTTTATTTGCGTAGAGGTGTTTATGGTATTCTCTGATGGTAGTTTGTATTTCTGTGGGATCGGTGGTGATATCCCCCTTTATCATTTTTTATTGTGCCTGTTTGATTCTTCTCTCTTTTCTTCTTTATTAGTCTAGCTAGTGGTCTATTTTGTTAACCTTTTTAAAAAACCAACTCCTGGATTCATTGATTTTATGAAGGGTTTTTGTGTCTCTTTCTCCTTCGTTTGTGCTCTGATGTCAGTTATTTCTTGTCTTGTGCTAGCTTTTGAATTTGGTTGCTCTTGTTTCTCTAGTTCTTTTAATTGTGATGTTAGGGTGTCAATTTTACATCTTTCCACTTTGTCCTGTGGGCTTTTAGTGCTATGAATTTCCCTCTAAACACTGCTTTAGCTGTGTCCCAGAGATTCTGGTAAGTTGTGTTTTTGTCCTCATTGGTTTCAAATAACTTCCCTTTATTTGTGCCTTAATTTTGTTATTTACCCAGTAGTCATTCAGGAGTAGGTTGTTCAGTTTCCATGTAGTTGTGCAGTTTTGAGTGAGTTTCTTAATCCTGAGTTCTAATTTGATTGCACTGTGGTCTGAGAGACAGTTTGTTATGATTTCTGTTCTTTTGCATTTGCTGAGGAGTGTTTACTTCCAATTATGTGGTCGATTTTAGAATAAGTTATGTGGTGCTGAGAAGAATGTATATTCTGTTGGTTTGGGGTGGAGAGTTCTGTAGATGTCTATTAGGTCTGCTTGGTCCAGAGCTGAGTTCAAGTCCTGAATATCCTTGTTAATTTTCTGTCTTGTTGATGTGTCTAATATTGGCAGTGGGGTGTTAAAGTCTCCCACTATTATTGTGTGGGAGTCTAAGTCTCTTTGTAGGTCTCTAAGAACTTGTTTTATGAATCTGGGTGCTCCTGTATTGGGTACATATATATTTAGGATAGTTGGCTCTTCTTGTTGAATTGATCCCTTTACCATTATGTAATTCTCTCCTTTGTCTTTTTTGATCCTTGTTTGTTTAAAGTCTGTTTTATCAGAGACTAGGATTGCAACCCCTGCTTTTTTTTTTGCTTTCCATTTGCTTGATAAATGTTTCTGCATCCCTTTATTTTGAGCCTGTGTATGTCTTTGCATGTGAGATGTGTCTCCTGAATACAGCACGCTGATGGGTCTCGACTCTTTATGCAGTTTGCCTGTCTGTGTCTTTTAATTGGGGCGTTTAGTCCATTTACATTTAAGGTTAATATTGTTATGTGTGAATTTGATCCTGTCATCATGATGCTAGCTGGTTATTTTGCGCATTAGATGTTTCTTCATAGTGTCATTGGTCTTTATATTTTGGTGTGTTTTTGCAGTGGCTAGTACAGATTTTTCCTTTCCATATTTAGTGCTTCCTTCAGGAGCTCTTGTAAGGCAGGCCTGGTGGTGACAAAATCCCTCAGCATTTGCTTGTCTGTAAAGGATTTTAATTCTCCTTGCTTATGAAGTTTAGTTTGGCTGGATATGAAATTCTGGTTGAAAGTTCCTTTCTTTAAGAGTGTTGAATATTGCCCCCCACTCTCTTCTGGCTTGAGGGTTTCTGCAGAAAGATCTGCTGTTAGTCTAATGGGCTTCCCTTTGTAGGTAACCTGACCTTTCTCTCTGGCTGCCCTTAACATTTTTTCCTTCGTTTCAACCTTGGAGAATCTAACGATTATGTGTCTTGGGGTTGCTCTTCTCAAGGAGTATCTTTGTGGTGTTGTTGGTATTTCCTGAATTTGGATGTTGGCTTGTCTTGCTAGGTTGGTGAAGTTCTCCTGGATAATATCCTGAAGTGTGTTTTCCAACTTGGTTCCAATCTCCCTGTCACTTTCAGGTATACCTATCAGTGATACATTTAGTCTTTTCACATAGTCCCATATTTTTTGGAGGTTTTGTTTGTTCCTTTTCATTCATTTTTCTCTAATCTTGTTTTCATGCCTTATTTCATTAAATTGATCTTCAATCTCTGATATCCTTTCTTCTGCTTGATTGATTTGGCTATTGATACTTGTGTATGCTTCATGAAGTTCTTATACTGTGTTTTTCAGCTCCATCAAGTCATTTATGTTCTTCTTTAAGCTGGTTATTTTAGTTAGCAGTTCCTGTAACCTTTTATCAAGGTTCTTAGCTTCTTTGTATTGGGTTAGAACATGCTCCTTTAGTGCAGAGGGGTTTGTTATTACCCACCTTCTGAAGCCTACTTCTGTCAATTCATCAAGCTCATTCTCAGTCCAGTTTTGTGCCCTTGCAGGAGAGGGGTTGCAATCATTTGGAAGAGAAGAGGCATTCTGGGTTTTGGGATTTTCAGCATTTTTTTTGTATTGCTTTTCCCTCATCTTCGTGGATTTAGCTACCTTTGTTCTTTGAGGATGATGACCTTTGGATGGGGTTTTTGTGTGGCCATCCTTTATGTTGATGTTGATGTTGATGTTACTGCTTTCTGTTTGTTAGTTTTTCTTCTAACAGTCAGGCCCCTCTTCTGCAGGTCTGCTGCAGTTTGCTGGGGGTCCACTCCAGACCCTGTTTGCCTAGGTATCACCAACAGAGGCTGCAGAACAGTAAAGATTACTGCCTGCTCCTTCCTCCAGAAGTTTCATCCCAGGGGGCACTGGCCTGATGCCAGCTGGAGCTCTCCTGTATGAGGTGCCTGTCAACCCCTGCAGCGAGGTCTCTCCCAGTCAGGAGGCACAGGGGTCAGGGACCCACTTGAGGAGGCAGTCTGTCCCTTAGCGGAGCTGGTGTGCTGTGCTGGGAGAATCCCTTTTCTCAGGATCAGCTGGTCTCTTCAGAGCCAGCAGGCAGGAATGATTAACTCTGCTAAAGCTTCGCCCACAGCACCCCTTTCCCCAGGTGTCTGTCCCAGGGAGATGGGAGTTTTATCTCTAAGGCCCTGACTGGGGCTGTTGCCTTTCTTTCAGAGATGCCCTGCCCAGTGAGGAGGAATCTAGAGAGGCAGTCTGGACACAGCCGCTTTGCCATGCTGGTGAGTTCCTCCCAGTCTGAACTTCTGGGCCTCCTTAGCACTGTCAGGGGAAAACCGCCTACTCAAGCCTCAGTAATGGTGGACGCCCCTTCTTCCACCTGCGATTGTCCCAGGTCAACTTCAGACTGCTGTGCTGGCAGTGAGAATTTCAAGCTAGTGGTTCTTAGCTTGCTGGGCTCTGTGGGAGTGGGACCTGCTGAGCGAGACCACTTGGCTCCCTGGCTTCAGTCCCTTTTCTAGGGGAGTGAACGATTCTGTCTTGCTGGGGTTCCAGGTGCTACAACTCCTGCAGCTACCTCAATGCCTGCCCAAACAGCTGCCCAGTTTTGTGCTTGAAACCCGGGGCCCTGGTAGTGTAGACACACGAGGGAATCTCCTGGTCTGCAGATTGCAAAAACCATGGGAAAAGCTTAGTATATGGGCTGGATAACACAGTCCCTCATGACTTCCTTTGGGTGGGAGAGGGAGGCCCCCGGCTTCTTGCACTTCCCTGGTGAGGCGACATTTGAACCTGCTTCTGCTCGCCCTCTGTGTGCTGCACTTACTGCCTAATCAGTGCCATAATTTGTTTAACTGGGCCTACTGATGGCCTTTAGTCAGTTTCTGATTTTGCTATGATAAATTGATGCTTCATTGACTACCCACAGACACATATGCTTGAATATCTGTAGAAAAATATCTACAGAAGAGTTGTTAGGTCAGAGGCAATATACCTTATTTTACTTTATTTTTTTTATTTAACTTTTAATTTTTGTAGGTATATATAATAGGTATACATATTTATGGGATGCAATTGTGCATTTTTCTTTTTTTGAGACAGAGTTTCACTCTTGTCACCCAGGCTGAAGTGCAATGGGACGATCCTGGCTCACTGCAACCTCTGCTTCCTGGGTTCAAGCAATTCTCCTGCCTCAGCCTCCCAAGTAGCTGGGATTACAGGTGCATGCCACCATGCCTGGCTAATTTTTTTTTGTATTTTTAGTAGAGACAGGGTTTCACCATGTTGGCCAGGCTGGTCTTGAACTCCTAACCTCAGGTGATCCGCCCACCTTGAGTTCCCAAAGTGCTGGGATTACAGGCATGAGCCGCCACACCCAGGCACAATGTGCATTTTTTAAAAGTTAATAATATTGACAAATTGTCCTTGACAGAGTTAAACTAATTTACATTCTCATTAGCTGTCTAAAAGATTGCCTGTTGTTCCACACCAATGTCAATACAAGTTTAAAAAATCTGTGCCTCTGATTCTCTCAGTGTAGTTTTAACTGACGTTTGAATTGTATTAATTTTAGTAGAAAAGAGAGTGAGCTTCTTTTCATAAAATAAAGATGTCTTTACATTTCCATATCTGTGATTATCCCTTCAGATACTTTGCCCATTTTACTACTGGTTAATTGATCTTTCTTAATGGCTTCATGCTCTTGTAAGTGCCAATATGTAGAAATTCAATTTGCTTTTGTATATTGATCTTGTTCCATCAATCTCACTGACCTTACTTATTACTACTAGTAGCTTTTTTGTATACACTGTTGGAATATCTACAAAGACAATGGCACTATCAATTAGTATAGTTTTTCTCTTCCTTTCTAATCTGGATTCTTCTCATTTTTTAAAAACTATGGTTTTATATGGATTTTCTTTTTAGTTTACAAATATGATGAATGACATTTATTGATTTGTGGGTATTAAACCAATACTTATTCCTGGAATGGATCTTAGTTGTGATGCATTGGATTTGTTACAATTGTGTTTAGAAATTTTGCACCTATGTATAATGTTGGATAGAAGTAGTGACAGAAGACATCCCTGTCTTGTTAATGATCTTAGTATAAAAGCAGTCTTTCATCATTCAGTATGATGTTAGTTACAGATTTTTATAAGTGCCTTTTATCAGGTTGAGGAAGTTCTTTCACATTCCTAATTTGCTGAGAATTTTTATCAGAAAAAGGAAATTGGATTTTGTGAAATACATTTTCTATATCTATTTAGATGATCATATGTTTTTTTGTTTGTTTATATAATGAATTACATTGAATAAATTCTGAGTGTTAAACCAATCCTGCATTCTTGAGATGAAGCCCACTTGGTCATGCTTTGTAGTATCCTTTTTATAGTATTGGATTCAATTTGCTAAAATTTTGTTTTGAAGTTTTATATGTATGTACAAGAAAGATATTGGTCTTTAGTTTTCATTTATTATAATGTCTTTGACCGGCTTTGGTATCAGGATAATGCTGGGCTCAGAGTGAGTTGGGAAGTGTTTCCTCCCTTCAACTTTTTTGGAAAAGTTTGTGTAAAATTAGTATTATTTCTTCTTTTAAAATTTGTTTTTATTTTTACTTTTTTAGAGATAGAGTCTTGCTCTGCTGCCCAGGCTGGAGTGCAGTGGTGCAATCATAGCTCACTGTAACCTTGAACTCCTGGACTCAAGCCATCCTTCCACTTCAACTTCCCAAAGTCCAGGGACCACAGGTGACACCATGCCTGGGTATTTCTTCTTTAACTGTTTGTGGAATTCACTAGCTATCTGGGACCTAGAGTTTTCTTTGTGAGAAGGCTTTTATCTACAATTTAAATTTCCTTAAGAGATATAGGGCTATTTAGGTTGTCTATTTCTTCTTCTTCTTTCTTCTTTGTTCTTTGTTCTTCTTCTTTCTTCCTCTTCCTCTTCCTCTTCTTCTTCTTCTTTTTTTTTTTTTTTTTTTTTTTTTGACAGACTCTCACTCTGTTGCCCAGGCTGGAGTGCAGTGGCATGATCTCAATCTCAGCTCACTGCAACCTCTGCTCCTCAGGTTCAAGCAATTCTCCTGCCTCAGCCTCTCGTGTAGCTGGGATTACAGGTGTGTGCTACCACACTGGCTAGTTTTTCTATTTTTAGTAGAGACGGGGTTTTGCCATGTTGGCCAGGCTGGACTCAAACTCCTGACCTCAGGTGATCTACCTCCCTTGGCCTCCCAAAGTGCTGGGATTACAGGCGTGAGCCACCATGCTCAGCCTGTTTCTTCTTGAGTGAACTTCAGTAATTTGTATCTTTCAAGAGTGTGTCCATTTTCTCCAAATTGTGGAATTCACTGGCATAAAATGATTCAAAATTATCTCTTTTCAGTATCTGTAGAATCTATAGTGATGTCGCTTCTCTCATTCCTGATATTAGTAATTTGCATATTTTCTCTTTTGTCCCGATCAGTCCTTCAGGAGCTTAATATATTTATTGATCCTCTCAAGAACCAGTTCTTCTCTTCTCTTCTCTTTCTTTCTTTTTTTTTGAGACAGGGTCTGGCTCTTTTGCCTAGACTGGAGTGCAGTGGCATGATCTTGGCTCACTGCAACCTCCACCTTCTGGATTCAAGCCATCCTCCCACCTCAGCCTCTTGAGTAGCTGGGACTACAGGTGTGAACCACCAAACTCAACTAATTTTTGTATTTTTTGTAGAGACAGGGTTTCACAATGTTGCCTAAGTTGGTCTCGAACTCCTGAGCTCAAGCAATCTGCCTGCTTTGGCCTCCAAAAGTGTTGGGATTACAGGCATGAGCCACCACGCCCTGCCTTTTTTGATTTCTTCTATTGAATTTCTCTTTCCTATTTCATTAATTCCTACTTTGATCTTTATTACTTCTTTCCTTCTGCTTACTTCATGTCTAATTTGGTCTTTTTTTTCTAGTTTTTTATAGTAGACACTGAGATCATTGCTTTGAGAACTTTCTTCTTTTCTAATATAGACATTTAATGCTATAAATTTTCTCTTAGAGACTGCTTTAGCGGCATCTACAATTTCTGATATATTGTGTTTTCACTTTCATTCAGTTCAAAATATTTTTTTATTTCTCTTTTGATTTCTTCTTTCATCTCTGGGTTACTTAGAAGGGTGTTGCTTTGTTGTTAAATATTTGTGGATTTTCCAAAGATATTTCTATTATTGATTTCTAATTTAATTCTTCTGTGGTCAGAAGGTATACTTTGTAAAACTTTAATTCCTTTGAATTTATTGAATCTTGTTTTGTAACCCAGAAGAGTTCTCTGTGCACTTGAGAAAAGTGTGTATTCTGCCATTTCTGGGTACAGTGTTATAAAATTGTCAATCAGGTCAAGTGTTAATAGTATTGTTCAAATCTTCTATATTCTTACTTTCTTTATACTTATTCTAGCAACTATTGAGATAGGTATGTTGAAATCTCTAACTATAATTGTGCATTTGTCTATTTCCTTGTGTAGTTCTAATAGTTTTTACTTTATGTATATTGAAGCTTTGTTATTAGGTTCATAAGTGTGTAGGATTATTATTTCCTCTTGATAAATTTACCTCTTATCATTATAAAATGATCTTTATCCTTGATAATATTGTTTGCTCTGCAATATTTTGTCTGATTTTAAAGTAGCCTGTCTTGTTTCTTTTGACTAGGGTTAGCAGGGTATAGCCCTTTCCATTCTTTTAATCTATTTATTATATTACTTTTATATTTATAGTATGCTTTTGTAGGCAGCATACAGTCGGGTCTTTGTAAATCTAATCTGACAATCTCTGCCTTTTAATCAGGGTGTTTACACTATTTACATTAATTTGATTATTAATGTTGTAGGTTTGATATGTCATCTTGCTGTTTGTTTTCTATTTGTCCCATCTGTTATTTGTTCCAGTTTTTCTCTTTTGCCATCTTCTTTTGAACCAATCAATTTTTAAATGATTTTGTTTTATCCCTTTCATTGCCATATTAGCTATAATTATTTATTTTGTTTTTTTAGTGATGCTCAAGGGTTTATTGTATATAGGCATATATCATTTTATTGCACTTTGCTTTATTGCACGTCACAGATATTGTGGGTTTTTGTTGTTTTTGTTGTTGTTGTTGTTGTTGTTGTTTTGAGACCGAGTCTTGCTCTGTTGCCCAGGCTGGAGTGCAATGATGTGATCTTGGCTCACTGCAACCTCTGCCTCCCAGGTTCAAGCGATTCTCCTGCCTCAGCCTCCTGAGTAGGAATAGCTGGGATTACAGGCGCCCGCCATCACACCTGGCTAATTTTTGTGTTTTTAGTAAAGACAGGGTTTCTCCATGTTGGCTAGCCTTGTCTTGAACTCCTGACCTCAGGTGATCTGCCCACCTCGACCTCCCAAAGTGTGCTGGGATTACAGGCATGAGCCCCTGTGCTTATCCGATATTGTGTTTTTTTGTTTGTTCGTTTGTTTGTTGTTTGTTTTTGTTTTTACAAATTTAAGGTTTGTGGTAATCCTTTACCAAGCAAATTTATTGGCACCATTTTCCCTCCAGCATGTGCTCAGCTCACTCCACTAGCATTTTTAACAATAAAGTATTTTAAAATTAAGGTATTTACTTTGTTTCATTAGACATAATGCTATTGCACACTTAACAGACTACAGTATAGTCTAAACATAACTTTTCATATGCACTGAAAAACAAAAAAATTGTATGATATACTTTATTGCAATATTTGCTTTATTGCAGTGGTCTGGAACTGAACCTGCAGTATCTCTGAGGTATGTCTGTACATGTTTATCTATCACAGTCTACCTTAAAGTTGTATTATACTCACATTGTATAAAACCTTCCAATATAGTATAGGAATCTTACAATAGGATAATTCCATTTCTTCTCTTCCGGCATGTATGTTGTTGTTGTCATGGATCTTTTCATCTCTACAAGTTCAATTTGATTTTTCTTTATACTTTAAATGTTTCTAACTTTTTGAATATATGAAATTAACTGTCTTACTGTCCTCTGTGAATTCTAACATCTACTTCAGCTCTGGGTTGCTTTCAATTGATTATGCTCCTTACTATTGGTTACGTTTTCCTGCCTCTTTGTGTGCTTGGTAATCTTTGAATGCCAGATATTGTGAATTTTATCTTGTGTGCTAGATATTGTTGCATTTATATACATCTTCTTGAGCTTTGTTCTGGGAGATACTTAAATTACTTGGATAAAGTTTGATCCTTTTGGGTCTTGTTTTGAGAATATGTCAGGCAGGTCTGGACCATTGCTCAGCGTAGGGCTTATTCTTCTTGGTTACTGAGGCAAGACCATCCTTAGTATTCCACCTAATGCCTTGTGAATTATGAGTTTTTCCTGTCTAATTCCTGGAAGCACATTATCTTCAGGCCAGTGTGAGTGACAGGAACTGTTCCCACTAATCTTTACAGATGTATATTTCCTGGCCTGGGGTGTTTTCCTTACACATAGGCATTGATCATGCATATTTGGGGGTGACTCCCTGAAGATCTCCAGGATTCTGCCTGTGTGCATCTGTCTTATCTCTGGTATTCTGTCCTATGAACTGTAGCTGCCTGGGTCTCTTGGACTTCATGGTTTGTCTCCTCAATTCAGGGAGTCTGCTAAGCTCTGCCTCTGTTTTCCCTCCCTCTGTCACAGTTTGGAAACTCCCTTGAGGTAGTAAGATGACGTAACTGTAGGACTCAACTTGCTCGTTTCCTGCCTCGCAGAAATCAGTGTTCTTTGTTGCCTGATATCAAATGTTTTGAACATTGTTTTATATGTTTTGTCTTTTTTTTTTTTCCAGATGCTTCAGGTGGGATGGTAAATCTCTTTCCTGCTACTTCTTCATGGCCAGAAAGGGAAGTCTAGTCATTGCTTTTTCTCTTTGAGATTTAATATTTTCTCTTTCATTTCAGCTTTTTATTTTGAAGAGTTTCAAGTCTTTGAAAAGTTGTAAAAATTATCAAGGAACACCCGTACGCATTTTCTCTAGATTCACCGATCATTAACATTTTTCTGTTTGTGTGCTCTGTCTCCATCCCTCTCCTCCCCATCTCTCTTTCTCTTTTTCACACACATTAGCTAAATCATTTGAGAGTAAATTGCAGACATTATGATACTTCATCATTAAATAACTCTTAAGAACAAAGAAATTTTCCTATATAACCACAATATAATGATAAATTTCAGGAAATGTAACATCGATAGAATATTATCTAATATATGTTCTGCTTTGATTGTCTATTGCTGTGTATCAGATGATCTCAAAACTTAGAGGATTAAAACAACTTACTATTCCTGTATCACGATTCCACGGATCAGGGGAATTCAGATATGGCACACTGGGGAGGGCTCATCTCCGCTATATGATGTCTTCAACCTTCGCTGTGGTGACTCAGTGGCTGGGGGCTGGAATAGCTGGGAGGTGGCTGGATATCTGTTCCCCTGCCCCCCGCCCCGCCCCACAACATGGCTTCTCCCGCTGGCTAGTTTGGGCTTTCCACAGCGCGGTACCTTCAGGATAGTGGAACTTCCAACCTGGCGGCTCAAAGTTCCAAGCATGAGTGCCTCTAGGGTCACTAATAATACAAACTGGCATCCCACACAAGATGATGCTCTGAGGACATAACATTATCTTTATCATATTCTTGCCCAAAATACGTAATTGGTATTTCATCATGAGAAACAATCAGCTGAGTCAAAATTACGAAACATTCTATGAAACACCTGGCCTGTATACTTTAAAAATGTCAGTGTCATTAAAGACGAGGAAAATTACAAACTGTTTCAGATTAAAGGAGACTATATCTATGTGCTAGTGTGTTGGCATAACAAAATACCACAGACTGGGTGGCTTAAAGAACAGATATTTGTTTTCCGACAAATTTGGAAGCTGGAAGTCCAAGTTGAAGACAACAGGTTTGGTTTCTTCCGTCCTCTTTCCTCCACTTGCAGGCAGCCACCCTCTTGCTGAGGTGCTCACATGGCCATGTGGTCATCCGTCCGTGTCATCTGTGTCCTAATCTCCTCTTCTTATAAAGACAGCAGTCATACTGGATTAAGGCTCATATTTATGACCTGATTTTAACTTAATTACCTTTCTAAAGACCCTGTCTTAAAATATAGTCACATTCTGAGGTACTAGGTGTTAGTTAGAGCTTCAGCATGAATTGTAGGGGCTGGGAACAGCGGATGAGGGACACAAGTCAGAATTCAGCCCATAACAGGGACTAAAGGGATTTCTTTATGTGTGGTCCTGGATTGGAAATACAGCTGCTATAAAGTATATTATCAAGAAAATTGGAAATGAATATGTATAGTATGGTAGATTAAAAATGGCATCAATTTTTTGGCATTCCTTTCACTCAGGAATGGGGGCATATTTCCCCTCCTTTTAAATCTTGGCTGGTCTGTGACTGCTTTGACAAATGGAGTAGAGTGGAAGTAAAGCTATGCCAATTTTGAGCCCAGCCTTTACAAGGCTGATTCTGCTTCCTCCTTCACTATACATTTGTCAAAGCAGTCACAGACTACCAGCCAAGATTTAAAGGGAAGGGAAATATGTCCCCATTCCTCAGTGAAACGAATGTTAAATAATTTGAGGTTGTTTTTAATCTACCACACTGTACGTAGTTATTTCCAATTCTCAATAATGTACTTTATAGTAACTTTTTTTGGAAATCCAAGACCATATATCAAATTTAGATGTAAAATCTACTTAGTCTCCTGTAATCTGAAACTGTTCCTCATGTTTCCATGTCTTTTATGACACTAACATTTCTGAAGTGTATGGGTTAGTTGTTTCATAGAATGTTGCTTAATTTGAGCTTGTCTGTTTCCTCATTACAGGTATGCATTTTTGGTAGGAGTACAATAACATAATGTTATGTCCTCAAAGTATCATCTCATGTGTGATGTGATGTCAATTTCTACTATTGGTGAAATTAACTTTAGTGCTTGGTTAAGGTGGTATCTGCCAGTTTTCTCTGAAGGAAAGGTCCCTGTTTCCCTTTGTAATTGGTAAGTAATCTCTAGGGAAATTTTTTTTTCTTTAAAAATTTCAAAAAGAAGCTCTTCTCTATTCTGTGTCAGGCAATTCCATTATCTGTTGTCTGTTAAATTAAATTTGGCCTTGAAGCTGTCTTCATATTTTGAATCTTTTTGGAAAATGAAAAGAGAAAGCTCGTTTTAAAAAAGAAAAGAACAACAAAAACAAAAACATATTTTGTGTCCTTGCATAACAAACTGCAGCCTAATTTAGTATGTAAACAAACTGAAATCTAACTTAGAAGCACATTTTTCATATAAGATAGCTGGGTTTCAGCCAATCACAAGCAGCTGAGCTTCAGACAATCACAGGCTGCCAACTGTTCAGACCATGTCCAAATAAGGCAAGTGTCTAGCTGTAACCAATCAAGCTATTTCTGAACTTTACTTCCTTTTTCTGTCTATAAATACTCACTCTTCCCCTTGCAGAGTGGAGCTCTCTGAACCTTTTCTGGTCTTGAGTGCTGCCTGATTCATAAATTGTTCTTTTCTCAAACAAACTGTTAAATTTAGTTTGTCAAAAGTTTTTATTTGAACAGATCTGGTGTTGTTAAGGGAGGAGACCACCCCTCATACTGTCTTATGCCCAATTTCTGCCTCCAAAGAAAGAAGAAATAAAAACTAAAAGGCAGAAATGAAATCCATAGGCAGACAGCCTGGTGCCTTGCCCTGGGCCTGGTAGGTAAAGATTGACCCCTGACCTAACCAGTTATGTTATCTATAGATTCCAGACATTGTATGGAAAAGCATTGTGAAAATCCCTGTCTTGTTCTGCTCGGTTCTGATTACTGGTGCATGCAGCCCCCAGTCACGTACCCTCGCTTGCTCAATCAATCATGACCCTCTCACGCGGAACCCCTTAGAGTTGTAAGCCCTTAAAAGGAACAGGAATTGCTCACTCAGGGAGCTCAGTTTTTGAGACGTGAGTATTGCCGATGCTCCCGGCCGAATAAAGCCCTTCCTTCTTTAACTCAGTGTCTGAGGGGTTTTGTCTGCGGCTTGTCCTGCTACATTGTAAGTGAGATCCAAAGGTGCCCTCCTGATGATGACCTTTAGAAGCAAGGAGCAAACAGTTGTAGGTATCTTCCTAAACCCCTTGTGCTCACTGCTTCTCACTGCACATTTGGAGGTTGTCATCAGTAAGTCCCATTTGAATATGAGCTCCATAACTTGTGTTGTGATCCCCGAGTTTATTTGAGCATCTTAAATCCAGACTGGGTTCACAAGTTGGACTGGGTTTTGTGTCAGATTGGACTCAACCAAAACTGGACTGAGTTCAGTAAAAGGCATCTGGTAGGTAAGGTTACAAGAAGACCTACAATGATGGGTTCATTTGAATCCAAGGCATCTGGGGCTTCTCCATTTGGAAACCTGTGCTTTTCTAGAGAAATGAGTCAACCTTGTCTCAAGTAATTTAGAATTGTACATTGACTGACTTAACTCTGATTGCACTTCTCTCTACCTTTCTCTTTATTTCCCTCAGCATACTCTGAACCGTCTAAACTTTTCACTCAGTTAACTTTTCATTCCAAAGGAAAAAAGAAAGCTAGAAAAATGCCTTATAAATTTAGGTCCTCAGATCAGCCATGTCTACTGCTTTAACTACCTTTACCCCTTGTTCAAAATCTTGAGTTCTGAGCAATATTGAAATATTTCTCTCAAAGGAGAACTCCCAGAAATTTGCTAAGAAATTTAGAATTCTAACCGGAGCATCTCATCCAGGACTCATTGATCTTTACTAATTTATACACATGACATGGGGACCTGAAGGAGCCCATAAATGGAGGGCTGAGGCCAAATGAGAGGTACCCAAGGAAGATATCAAATATTCAATTCCTGTTTCTTTTAGGGATGGACCAAAGAAACTAGGAAAATAGCAGATGATCTCTTAGAATTCATCCCTAAAGCATTTTCTGAAAAACAAAACAAAAATAAAAACAAAAAAATACAAAAACTGACTGATCTGTTATTGAATCTTACAAAGAGAAAAAAAGAATGAACCAATCTGACTCAATAGTCTAGTTGGAAAACAGAAGCTGAGAAGCTGCCTATCTAGCTGGATTGGTCTCCAAAATACTCATTCTGGCATTCAGCTGGTTATTTTGAGACTCTTTTGTAAGATAAATTTACATCTATAAAAGAAATTTCAGTTTTTAAGTTTGTCTCTCTTTCTGCACCAGGAGAAAGAGGACTGAATCATCGAAAACTCTTTTAATGGGGAAGGAATCTGGTTTAAATGTACATAACAAGCCTTACCTTTGTTTAAGGTACTTTTCACCTTTCTTTGTTTTGGAAAATGATGGTTTTCAGCCTGAAGCATGTGCCTTTGAGATGTCAGTTTTCTTTTCTTTTCTTTTCTTTTTTTTTTTTGAGGCTGAGTCTTGCTCTTGTTGCCTAGGCTGGAGCCCAAAGGCACGATCTCGGCTCCCTGCAACCTTCCGTCTCCCAGGTTCAAGCGATTCTCCTGCCTCAGCCTCCTGAGTAGCTGGGATTATAGGTGCCCAGCACCATGCCTGGCTAATTTTTGTATTTTTAATAGAGACACGGTTTTGCCATGTTGGCCAGGCTGGTCTCAAACTCCTGACATCGTGATCCACCTGCCTCAGCCTCCCAAAGTGCTGGGATTACAGGTGTGAGCCACTGCGCCTGGCCGAGATGACAATTTTCCACCTCATCTTACCTGAGAGTCCTCCCTTTGAAAATGCAAATTTAGGGGAGATGACTCGGGGGGAAGAAGAAAAAGCAAAATAAGAAAAAAGGGAAATCTGAAAATTGCTGAATAAAAAAATGTTAGAAGTCTTTTTTCCTCTCACAAATATTAGTAAAAAGTTTTTGCCATCGATGTGGATAATCTTGCTCCATTGGCTGGAAACATAATTTTTTGTGATCTAAATATTCTTTTATAAACTAGTGAGTTTTGTATTGCTATACCTGACACATGGCTAAAATTTCAGGAAAAAACCTGTCAGATCTGCTTCTGCCTATATGTTTATGTAAGTCTTTATATGTATGTATGTGTAATATTTTTCTACCTCCAGATGGTATTGCTACAAATGATTTATTATTAAAGTTATTAAATTTTATAAATGTATCACATTTATTAATTAAATTAGTTTAAGAAACAATATTACATTAATTATAATTTAATTTGCTTAAATAATAATAAGTACCAATATAAATTAAGTATTCCTAAAACTCTTAGAAGTATAGGAACTAACTCAGATGTTTACGAATATAGATCTTTGAGTTCAGTCTACGAACAAATGTCCAAATGGAAATTCAGTGTCCATTACTCCATATATATCAAGCACAGCAGTAAAACAAACAAAATCACATATTTAACTTTTAGGTTCTTGCCTTTGTGATGACTACCTAACACACATGTACTAACAGAGGAATAACTCAATGATAGCTAGCTTTGTTTTTTTTCTCTTTTTTTGAGATGGAATCTCACTCTGTCACCCCGGCTGGAGTGCAGTGGCGCGATCTCGGCTCTCTGCAACCTCCACCTCCCAGGTTCACGCCATTCTCCTGCCTCAGCTTCCCGAGTAGCTGGGACTACAGGTGCCCGCCACCACGCCCGGCTAATTTTTTTTTTTGTATTTTTAGTGGAGACGGGGTTTCACCGTGTCAACCAGGATGATCTCGATCTCCTGACCTCGTGATCCGCCCATCTTGGCCTCCCAAAGTGTGGGGATTACAGGCGTGAGCCACTTCGCCCGGCCTAGCTTTGTTTTAATAGACATATTATAAAGTCTCTTAGGTAACTTACACTTAATGGAGTTTTGCTAGGCTAAGTAATGGATATTTATTGAATATTTAGATCATTTCCAAATAAGATAAAATGCTGAAATTCTAATTGCTGAATATAGGCTTAACTTTATATGCTTTTGGCATCTTGTTTTAGTATGGTTATAGAGAAGTTAAATACATTTGAATTTGTTAGTAGACATGAACAATTATACTATGAAGAAGCACATTTCTAAAAGTTATAAAATAGTGTTACAGAATGCTTGCTCACAATTACTAAGGATTAAAATTCTAATTAATATGTGTAATGAAAACTAGAAATCACAAGGGAAACAATTCTGTATGCAAATATAGAAAAAACAAAACGTATTTTTGATAAGGAAAGTTCTAAGGCATGAGAGTGTGTTTTCTGTTAAAGGAAAAAGGAGTAATTAATTCTGTACTGAAGTAGAATGACTGCTTGTTCCAGCATGAGAGAAAAAAATGGAAGAGAAAAAAGCTGATTAAAAAAAAGATCAGGGAAATAAATCTTATCTTTCTTTCGTAGCAGGCTGAGATTGGATGAATTTATTTAAAAGCCTGTACTAAAATTAGCTTTAGCATTTATAGTACACTGATGCAAAACTATAATTTAGTATTCTTGATTAAAATCACATTTTCCTGGAGTATTATTAGTTTGATAATGTAAAGATATTTTTACCTCTTAAGTAATCGGTTTAGGAAACAAAGACTTGGGTTTTATCAAGATAATTTCTTGTGCCTCATGTTATCTTTTATTAGGTCTTCAATTACTTAAGAAAAGTGAGCCTTCTCAGTATTAGAGATAAGGTTTTTGTTTGTTTCATTTTGTTTTACAACTATGTAACTTTCTGCATTTTGCTTTTAAAATATTTTGTCACTATGATATTGCTTTATAGTAACTTGTGATCTTTTAAAATTATTTTAAACCTTCTGACATTTTTGACAACTTTTCAATATCATATTCTAAATTAAGTTTTTTAAACCTTGAACTAACTTTAGAATGTTCTAGCGGGCATCTTGAATGTCTTAAAGGATTGTTTCCCTCCTTATAAAACAAAATATTAAACTAATTAGGATTATATATTAAATTATATAGGAAGCATTTTCTTTTACTTTACTTATGTTTTAGATTTTTAGAGATGGGTCTTGCTTTGTTGCCCAGGCTGGTCTCAAACTCCTGGCTTCAAGTGACCCTCCCCCTTTGGCCTCCCAAAGTGCTGAGATTACTGACATGAACCACTTTGCCCAGCTATGAAGCATTTTCAAATAAGAAATGATAAGCCTTCACTGAGTTATATTTGTATGGATGTGTTATTAATATGTATTCCAGAAGTTGTATGAAATTCCTAGAAATCTGATAGTCTTAATATAACCTAGTTACAATCCAGTCACGATTCTAGTTATTATCTTAAAATATTGCGTGCTGCTGAAATAACCAAAGTTCCTTGTCAATTGTGTCATTGTTATGATGAACTCTCAACAAATCTTTAACATGGCCATTTTAAGTGTTGTGATTCATAGACAGTTAATTGCTTTACTCTTGTACTTCCCTAAAAGCTGTTGCAGGCAACTACAGTATAAACATAGAGTATTTTATCTTTTAGAAGATTCATGGAAGAGACTCTGACAAGTACAGCTTTCTGATAACTTTAATATCATACCACTGGACTAAGAATTTCCATAAGTTTAATGAGGAAACTGATTGGTTCATAAAACTACTAACCCAACATCAAGCAGAACAAGAATTAACTGAAATCAAAGAAATGCTTTGCCAGATTTTCACGCTAAGTGAGCTAGTATCAAAATTGTTAAGGTATGTGATATGGTTTGGCTGTGTCCCCACCCAAATCTCATTTTGAATTGTTGTTCCTGTAATCCCCATGTGTCGTGGGAGAGACCCGGTAGGAAGTAATTTAATCATGGGGGCAGTTACCCTCATGCTGTCCTGGTGATAGTGAGTTCTCATGAGATCTGATGGTTTTATAAGGTGCTTCCCCCGCTTCTGCTTGGCACTTCTCCTTGCTGCTGCCATGTGAAGAAGGATGTGTTTGCTTCCCCTCTGCCATGATTGTAAGTTTCCTGAGGCCTTCCCAGCCATGCTGAACTGTGAGTCAATTAAACTTCTTTCCTTTATAGGTTGCCAAGTCTCGAGTATGTCTTTATTAACAGCGTGAGAATAGACTAATACAATATGCAATTTGAATAAATTTGAGTAAAGATTGATCTGACTCAAATTACATTCATTAACCTATTTAACAAACAGTGCTATGCACTAAATTAGAGAAACAAAACTGTTATTTATTTTATTTTTATTTCAATAGTTTTTGGGGAACAGGTGGTTTTTGGTTACATGGATAAGTGATTTAGTGGTGACTTCTGAGATTTTGGTGCACCCAACACACAGGCAGTGTATCTATACCCAATATGTAGTCTTTTATCCCTCACCCCCTTTCAGCCTTCCCACCAAGTTCCCAAAGTCCATTATATCACTCTTATGCCTTTGTATCCTCATAGCCTAACTCCCACTTATAAGCAAGAACATATGATAATAGGTTTTCCACTCCTGAGTTACTTCAGTTAAAATAATGTCCTCCCATTCCATCCAAGTTGCTGCAAAGCCCATTATTATGTTCCATTTTATGTCTGAGTAGTATTCTGTGGTGTATATATACTACATGTTCTTTATCTACTTATTGGTTGATGGCCTTTTAGGTTGGTTCCATAGTTTTGCAATTGCGAATTGTGCTGCTATAAACATGTGTGTACATATGTCTTTTCCATATAATGACTTCTTTTCCTTAGGGTAAATACCCAGTGGTGGGATTGCTGGATCAAATGGTAGTTCTACTTTTAGTTCTTTAAGGAATCTCCATACTGTTTTCCATAGCAATTGTACTAGTTTACACTCCGACCAGCAGTGTAAAAGTGTTCCATTTTCACCACGTCCATGCCAGTATCTATTATTTTTTGATTATGGGCATTCTAGAAGGAGTAAGGTAGTATCTCATTGTGGTTTTTATTTGCATTTCCTTGATAATTAGTGATGCTGAGCATTTTTTCATATGTTTATTGGCTGTTTGTATATCTTCTTTTGATAATTGTCTATTCATGTCCTTAGCTCCTTTTGATGGAATTATTTTTTCCTTGCCGATTTGTTTGAGGTCCTTATAGATTCTGGATATTAGTGCTTTGCCAGATCCATAGTTTACAAATACTTTCTCCCACTCTGTAGGTTATCTGTTTACTCTGCCAACTATTTCTTTTGCTCTGCAGAAGCTTTTTAGTTTAATTAGGCCTCATTTATTTATTTCTGTTTTTGTTGCATTTACTTTTGGGTTCTTAGTCATGAAGTCTTTGCTGAAGCCAATGTCTAGAAGTTTCTCTAATGTCATCTTCCAGAATTCTTATGGTTTCTGGTTTTAGATTTAAGTCTTTTATTGATCTTCAGTTGATTTTTATATAAGGTGAGAGATGAAGATCCAGTTTCATTTTTCTAATGTGGCTTGCCAGTTATCCCAGCACCGTTTATTGAATATGATGTCCTTTCCCTGCCTTATGTTTTTGTATGCTTTGTGAAAGGTTAGTTGGCTGTAAGTATTTGGCTTTATTTCTCAGTTCTCTATACTGTTCCATTGGTCTATGTGCCTATTTTATACCAGTACCATGCTGTTTTGGTAACCATAGCCTTGTAGTATACTTTGAAGTTGGGTAATGTGATGCTTCCAGATTTGTTCTCTTTGCTTAGTATCGCTTTGGCTATTAGGGCTCCTTTTTGGTCCCATGTGAATTTTAGTATTGTTTTTTCTAGTTCTGTGAAGAATGATAATGGTATTTTGATGGGAATTGTGGGAATCTGTAGATTTCTTTAAGCCATATGGTCATTTTCACCATATTGATTCTACCCATCCATGATCATGAGATGTGTTTCCATTTGTTTGTGTTGTCAATTATTTCTTTCAGCAGTGTTTTGTATTTTTACTTGTAGAGATCTTTCACCTCCTTGGTTAAGTATATTCTGAAGTATTTTATTTTATTTTTTGCAGCTGTTGTAAAATGGACTGAGTTCTTAATTTGATTCTCAGCTTGGTCATTGTTGGTGTATAGCAGTGCTACTGACTTTTGTACATTGATTTTGTATCCTGAAACTTTGCTGGATTCATTAATGAGATCTAGGAGCTTTTTGGATGAGTCTTTAGGGTTTCCTAGGTATACAATCATATCACTTGCAAACAGTGACAGTTTGACTTCCTCTTTACTGATTTAGAGGCCCTTTATTTCTTTCTTTTGTCTGATAGTTCTGGCTAGGACTTACAGTACTATGTTGAATAGAAGTGGTGAAAAGGGCATCCTTGTTTTGTTCCAGTTCTCGGGGGAATGCTTTCAATTTTTTCACATTTACCATAATGTTGGCTGTGGGTTTGTCATAGATGGCTTTTATTACATTGAGGTATGTCCCTTGTATGCCCATTTTGCTGAGTTTTTTAATCATAAAGGGATGCTAGATTTTGTAAAATGCTTTTTCAGAGTCTATTGAGATGGTCATATGATTTTTGTTTTTAATTCTATTCATGGATATACTACATTTATCAACTTGCATATGTTAAACTAACCCTGTATCCCTGGTATAAAATGCTCTTGATCATGGTGGATTATCTTTTTGACGTGCTGTTGGATTTGATGAGTTAGTATTTTGTTGAGGATTTTTGCATCTATGTTCATTAGTGATATCGGTCTGTAACTTTCTTTTTTTGCTATGCCCTTTCCTGATTTTGATACTAGGGTAATACTGGATTCAGGATGATATAGGGAGGATTCCCTCTTTCTCTAGCTTTTGGAATAGTTTCAGCAGTGGTGCCAATTCTTCTTTGAGTGTGTGAATCAGCTGTGAATCCATCTGGTCCTGGACTTTTTTTGTTGGCATTTTTTAAATTACTGTTTCAGTCGTTTCAATCTCGCTACTTATTATTGGTCTGCTCAGAGTTTTTATTTCTTTCTGTTTTAATCTAGGACGGTGTATATTTCTAGGAATTTATCCATCTCCTTTAGGTTTTCTAGTTTGCACACATAAAGGTGTCCATGGTGTTTACAGTAGCTTTGAATGATCTTTGGGTTTCTGTGGTATCAGCTGTAATATCTCCCATTTCATTTCTAATTGAGCTTATTTGAATTTTCTTTCTTCTTTTCTTGGTTAATCTTACTAATGGTCTATCAATTTTGTTTATTATTTCAAAGAACCAGGTTTTTGTTTTATTTATCTTTTGTATTTTTTTTGTTGTTTCAATTTCATTTGTTCTCTTCTGATCATTGTTATTTATTTTCTTCTGCTGGATTTGGGTTTAGTTTGTTCTTGTTTCTTTAGTTCCTTGAGGTGTGACGTTAGGTTGTTTATTTTTGCTCTTTCAGACTTTTTGATGTAGGTATTTAATGCTATGAACTTTCCTCTTAACACCACTTTTGCTGTATCCCAGAGGTTTGGATAAATTATGTCAGTACTATCATTCTGTTCAAATAACTTTTAAATTCTTATCTTGATTTCATTGTTACCCAAAGATCATTCAAGAACAGGTTATTTAATTTCCAGGTGGTTGTCTAGTTTTGAGGGATCCTTTTGGAGTTAATTTCCAGTTTTATTCTATTATGGTCTGTGGATATACTTGACATGATTTCAGTTTTCTTAAATTTATTGAGACTTGTTTCACGGCCTATCATATGGACTATCTTGGAGAATATTCTATGTGCTGACGAGAAAAATGTATTGTATATTCTGGAGTTGTTGGGCAGAATGTTCTGTAAATATCTGTTAAGTTCATTTGTTCTAGAGTATAGTTTAAGTCCATTGTTTCTTTGTTGAATTTCTGTCTTGATGACCTGTCTAGTGCTGTCAGTGGAGTATTGAAGTCCCCTATTATTATTGTGTTACTGTCTATCCCATTTCTTAGGTCTAGTAGTCATTGTTTTATAAATTTGGGAGCTCCAGTCTCAGGTGCATATATATTTAGAATTGTAATATCTTCCTGTTGGACTAATTCTTTTATTGTTATATAATGTCCTTCTTTGCCTATTTTTACTGCTGTTGCTTTAAAATCTGTTTTGTCTGATATAAGAATAGCTAGTCCTGCTTGCTTTTGATTTCCATTTGCGTGAAATATCTTTTTCCACCCTTTTCCCTTAAGTTTATGTGAGTCCTTATGTGTTAAGTGAGTCTCCTGTAAACAGTAGATACTTGGTTGGTGGATTTTTATCCATTTTGCCATGCTATATCTTTTTTTTTTTTTTTTTTGAGACGGAGTCTGGCTCTGTCGCCCAGGCTGGAGTGCAGTGGCCAGATCTCAGCTCACTGCAAGCTCCGCCTCCCGGGTTCCCGCCATTCTCCTGCCTCAGCCTCCCGAGTAGCTGGGACCACAGGCGCCGCCACCTCGCCCGGCTAATTTTTTGTGTTTTTAGTAGAGACGGGGTTTCGCCGTGTTAGCCAGGATGGTCTCGATCTCCTGACCTTGTGATCCGCCCGTCTCGGCCTCCCAAAGTGCTGGGATTACAGGCTTGAGCCACCGCGCCCGGCCGCCATGCTATATCTTTTAAGTGGAGCATTTAGGCCATTACATTCAACGTTAGTATTGAGATGTGAGGTACTGCTCTATTCATCATTTTAGCTGTTGCCTAAATACCTTTTTCTTTAATTGTCTTATTGCGTTATAGTCCTTGTGAGATCTATGCTTGAAGGAGGTTCTATATTGGTGTATTTAAACATTGTGTTTTAAGATTAAAACTCCTTTCAGCATTTCTCGTAGTGCTGGTTTGGTAATGGCAAATTCTCTCAGCATTTGTCTGAAAAAAACTTTATCTCTGTTTCATTGATTAAGCTTAGTTTTGTTGGATACAAAATTCTTGGTAGATAATTATGTTCTTTAAGGAGGCTAAAGATAGGACCCCAATACTCTCTAGCTTCTCAGGTTTCTTTTGAGAAATATGCTGTTAATTGATAGGTTTTCCTTTATAGGTTACCCTATGCTTTTGTCTCACAGATTTTTTTTTTTTTTTCTGAGATGATGTTTCACTCTTGTTGCCCAGGCTGGAGTGCAATGGCATAATTTCAGTTCACTGCAACCTCTGCCTCCCACGTTCAAGTAATTCTCCTCCTTCAGCCTCCCAAGCAGCTGGAATTACAGGCATGTGCCACCACGCCTGGTTAATTTTTGTATTTTTAGTAGAGATGGGGTTTCACCATGTTGACCAGGTTGGTCTCAAACTCTTGACCTCAGGTGATCCTCTTGCCTTGGCCTCCCAAAGTTCTGGGATTACAGATGTGCACCACCATACCCGGCCAGTCTCACAGCTTTTAAGATTCTTTTCTTTGTCTTGATTTTAGATAACCTGATGACTATGTGCCTTGGTGGTGGTCTATTTGCAGTGAATTTCCTAGGAGTACTTTGAGCTTCTTGTATTTGGATGTCTAGATATCTAGCAAGGCCTTTGAAGTTTTCCTCAATTATCCCCTCAAATAAGCTTTCCAAACTTTTAGATTTCTCTTCCTCAGGAATAACAATTATTTTTAGCTTTGGCCATTTAATATAATCCCATATTTTTTGAAGGCTTTGTTCAGTTTTTAAAATTCTTTTTTATTTTATTTTTTGTCTGATTGGGTTAATCTGAAAGCCTTGTCTTTGAGCTCTAAAGTTCTTTCTTCTACTTGTTCTAGTCTATTGTTGAAACTTTCCCCTGTGTTTTGTATTTCTCTAAGTGTGTCTTTCATTTCCAGGAGTTGTGATTGCTTTATCATTATGATATCTATTTCTTTGAAAAATTTTTCATTCATATTCTATATTGTTTTTTACATTTCTTTAAGTTGGTTTTCATCTTTCTCTGGCTTCTCCTTGAGTGGCTTAATTATCAACCCTCTGAATTCTTTATCAGCAATTCAGAGATTTTTTTGTTTGTTTGGATCCATTGTTGGGGAGCTAGTGTGATATTTTGGGGGTATTAGAGAACCCTGTTTTGTCATCTTATCAGAATTACTTTTCTGGTTTCTTTTGGTAGACTATTTCTTCGAATTGTTCTTGAATTTATTTTTGATTGAATTGTGTTTTTTTTTAATTTATTTTTTCCCTCTTAAGGATTAGACCTTAATATTTATTTCAGCCTAATTTGATTCTTGGTGCTTGTAGGGGTGAAGACTCTGTATGAGTTCCTTAGTTACAGAGAGTCTTTGTGTGATGGCTTTCCTGATGCTGGTTGTAGTAATTATGTACTTGGTTTGTGGGCAAGTTCACTGTCTCCTATGAAGTTGGAATGGCAGGGATCTCTTGAAGCTTATCTCATTCTCTTGTGGTCTATATTTATTTATTTATTTTTCCCCCAGTATTTTATTTACTGAGTTGATGATTCAGGCTTCAGGCCAATAGGGGAGGTATTCTTGGGTAGGTACTAGTTGTAGCTAAAGCAGGTGAATAGATATAATCCCAATGGTGGGCTCAGACCCCAGCCTTGATGAGGATAGCTGGGGGAGCTCGCAATTTGATGTCCTGAGGTTTTATCAGGGTGAGGAGTAGGAGCTACTTCAGCTCCCCTCTTAGGCCAGCAAGCTGTTCACCTCACAGTCTCATTCTTGTCCCATTGTTTCAGCTATTTGGATCAGTCAGGCACCTCATTTCATCTATAGGAATGTTGATGTTTCAAGTAGGGAGGAATTGTGACCCTGCCCCTTGTGCAGGCTTCAATCTGGGGGGTGCTTCTCCTGTGGGGCTGTGCTAACTCTGGTTTGTTCCAGCAAGGCTGTCTATAGCTGCCTCCATGCTGCATTCCTGTGGAGGAAGCCCCAGCTGTGTCTGCAGTGGAGTGCCAGAGGGGAACAAGGACCTCTTCTCCAAGGCCCTTCATGATCACAGAGGCCGCTTGCCTGTTGGGGTATAGGTTCAGACTTTCCCTACTGTACCCAGCACTGCAATTGTGTCTCTGCTGTGACAAACTTCCCACCAGCGAAAGATCTGGAACTCATGGGTTGGTTTTCGGATTCTTTTGTCCCATGGGGTGATCCCTTGATGTGGTGCTCTCCCTCTTTCCCTACGAATGGGGCTTCCTGAGAACCAGACTGAAGTGATTGTTACTCTTCTTCTGGGTCTAGCCACCCAGCTAGGCTCTGGGCTGGTGCTGGGAAATGTCTGCAAAGAGTCCTGTGATGTTATCTGTCTTCAGGTTTCCCAGCATGCATACCAACACCTGTTCTGACGGAGGTGGCAGGAGAGTGATGTAGTCTGTGAGATTTCTTGGTTGTAGATAGGCTCAGTGTGCTGGCTTTCTTGAATGCTGGTTATGCTAGTGGTGAAGTTGTCATGTGGACAGACTCAGGACCTCTGGTTAGCCAGGGTTTAGCAGGGAGTGGTGTTAGCTGTTGTTTTCTCCTTCCTGTAAGCAGTGTTATTCTGCCAAGAGTTACTGTAATGGCCTGAGTTGGTTGACTTCCAGCCAGGAGGGGACACTTGCAAGAGAACACCAGCTGTGGTAGTAGTAACGACATTTGAGCTTGGCCTAAGTTGTCTAGGGGAAGTATTCTGGTTTCCCAGGCAATGGGCAGGGCCATAAAGCTCTCAAGAGTTTATGTCTTTTGTGTTAAGCTACAGGGCAGGTAGAGAAATACCATCAGGTAGGGGCAGGGTTGGGCGGGCCTGAGTTCAGATTTTCCCCGGGCAAGGCCTGCTGTGGCCCCTCTGGGGGATAGGAGGGGTGGTTCTCAGGCCAATGGGGTTATGTTCTAGAGGGGAGTATGGCTCCCTCTGCTGTGCAGTAGAGTTTGCAAGGGGAGGGGGGATTAGCTCATAGTGAAAGTCCTCATCCAGCTCCCACAGAGTTGGCGAGGCCAGTCTTGTTCCCATGGTGCCCCACTAACGGCACTGAGTTTAGATTCAGACAGCTGGTGTGCAGAACTCAGACCTGCCCTGGGCCATGAGCTTTCCTGCTGAGAAAGAAACATGGCTTTCAGGTCACACCCCTCCCATCTGCCTGCAATGCTGGGTGCCCAGTTTCTGCCCTTGTATCTGCATTAGTTTCCATTTGTCCGCCCACCCCCGGATTCTGTTCAAGGGTGTTCACGCCCACTTGAAATTTCCAAAAAATTCAGTTGGCAGCTTCTTTCACTCTGTGACTCCTTCCTAAGTTTGGTGGCTGCCTTCTCTGGGGGCCCTGTGAGATATAGTCAGGGATGGCTTCCCTGGCCTCGAGTTGGAGACTGAGAATGCCTCCAAGGCTCTTCCTGCTGCTGCTTCTACTTTTATATTTTGTGCTTCTCCCTAAGTCCATCCCAGCTCTAGGTAAGGTTAAAGTCTTCTCCCATGATCTGGATTTTCAGATTCCCCAGTAGGAATGTGTGTTCAGAGGCAGGTTCTCCCCTTCTCCTACACTGAGAATTCACAGTTTTTTGCCTGTTCCACGGAGTTTGTTGTGGTGTGTTCCTTCTTTCATAGGATCTGTGAATTCTTTTGGTTTCCTGCTAACTTCTTGCAGTGGTTCTTGGAATAAAAGTTCACAGTGTTAATTGCTACACACTGTTCTGTCCTTCCAAGTGGGAGAGACACACTAGCACTGCCTACTATCTGCCATCTTAGAACAGACAAACCAAAACACATTTAAAAGGATGTAAATTTATTGCTAAGTGTGGACTCATGGAGGCCCCATATGGCCACCTGGTTCTTCCTGAGTCCTTAAATCTTCCATTATTACAAACTCTGTACTCCATTACTCATCATGGAGTAGACAAAATCTAGTTCTGGGAAGACCCATATCCTTAATAACAGAATCTCCTGTATCTCCTGCTCTTATAAGCTTTGCTATAACTAAATACTGCAAAGCTTTAATCCATTATACCAAAGTATATTTTCACCAAGTAAAAGCCTTTTGTGATACACTGAGTACGACCAACCTTTCACAATCTAGAACTCAGAGATTGAGTCTTCTGGAAATAACATCCCATCTGAGAAAAACTGCTCTTGTACCCCATTAGCAGAGATTATATCATGTTCTCCTCTCACCACCCACAGTAAAACTTTAGGGTCTTGAGTCTTGAGTCCATACCTTGTGACTCAAAAGAGCCCCTTCAAACTCTTGGAACTATACACCTATTAGAGACCTTAAGGTAGGGAAGTTTCTCCCCAGAAGCAGATGGCATCCTAGACATGGACAGCTTTCTCAAGATCATGGATCAAGACTTCTCTGCTATCATGAATATCTTATCCTTTTTTCTATTTTCCCCTTATTTCCTGCTGGGAAATCCATGGGACCATAATTTATAGATGGCTTTAGCTAAGGCTCATGCTCTAACAAGAAAAACCAACGCAACTGTTGGGTTTCTGGACTGATGCCAAAAAAAAAAAAAAACCAAACACTACCCTAGGAAACCATTTTATTAATGCCAGTGCCTCTCTGTGTTCCAGTGAAAGCCACCCTAAAACCTCAAAAGCAGATTGGAAATCTATCTTTGATTTTGTAGATATCACTGCTACTTGCTTTCCTAGCCCAACTTTTCCAATTAATAACCTACCAGCTACCAAATACAGAAAAGCTGAGTGATTCTTGCAAAAGGTGTATTATGCTTCCGGGCATCACATACTGAAGACTTGGGGACTATCTATGTAGGTACAAGTAACTTATTGTATAATGTCACTGGATTAAATTCAGTAATGTCCTTTTTCACTAAATGTGGTTATACAACCTTACAGCATGTTACAAAGGGAACACAAACAAAAAAGTAAGTTTCACATTGGACCTTCTTCAGGAGCAGTGCTGACCTATTTCACTGACCTATGCTCAACTGCCACTAGGTGGCCCTCTTTTCCAGCTTCCAAGGGCCTACATTTGGCCTATGTGGCCTCAGTATAGGCTCAGATTTCCTGCTATGAACTTAATGAGCCCAGCACTGGCTCTAGCTATGGTTTGTTCCTTTTTGGGTGGAGTGGATGGGTGGTTCTTGGAGAATCTACTACTTTCCCGTGCGTGCAGTGGGAGGCTGTGTTGGAGAATCTAGCTATCCCGACTGGCTACACAGAGCCTACCATAATTTTTCACTCACATCTTTAGTATAAATCTAATTGTCTTGGCCTTCTGTAATAATACCTTTGAAGAAATAAGGATTTAAAAAAAGTTATTCATTTAATATTCTAAGTAGACCTGCAACATGGGAACAATATTATTATTATTTTTGCAGTTGAGAGGGCTGAAATCTCGCAGGGTGATTAAAGCAAGTTTATTAGCTTCTCCAAAGCCTCAGTTTCCTACTCTGTAAAATGGAAGTACTTTCCTACTGCTTTGTGAGTATTTAAACGGATGTAATTTGGGAAGCGCCCAGCACTTTGTCTACTACTGGCACAGGGTTTTAAAGCCACCCAGAGGCCGAGGCGTCAACACTCCGTTTCCCTGCCGGTGCTCCTTCCAGCCCCTGGTGTGGTCGATTTGGCAGGGGTGGAGCGCCAGGCGCGTGCAGAGCCGGGCGGACCCGCCCCTCGGGCCAAGGCCGGGCGGGAGGCGGAGCTCGTACTCAGGAGCCGCCTCCCGGGCGGCCGGGGCGGTCCCCGAGCCGCTTTCCGCGGCCTCGCGTTTCCCTGGGCAGTACTAGCTCGCTGCGGCCGCATCTGGGGTGAGTACACGCGGCCCTGGCTCCGCCGGAGCTCGGGAAATGCAGTTCCCGGGACACGGGCGCCGTGCGAGGGTGGCCGGGCGACGGCCGGGGTCGTTCCCGGGGCTGGGGCGGGGCGACCGTGGGGATAGCGCGGCCTCCGTGGGCCGTCCCTCCTCAGCTGGAGCGGTGCGCCGGGCCGGGGGCCTGCGGAGGCCGAGCCTGGCGGGAGGCACCGGCTCAGGTGCTGGCATCCCGCGCAGCCCCGCCTCTGCTGCAGGCCGGGAGCCAGGCGAGGTGCTTGCTGCCAGGTAGGAAAAGATCCAGGGCTCACTCATAACCCAGGTCACGATCCGGGGTCGCCCCCAGCACCTCTCCGCCGAGTGCATCAACCTGAAAAAGCCCCTTCTTCCTGGAAACCCTCTTTCTCCAGCGTTTCAACGGGGAAACTGATCAGCTGACTCCAGCCCCAGTCCTGCGAGGGGCGGGCAACCTTTCACCTTTCTCCGAAGGGCCTGGTCACCTGGATTATAAAGGACTTCGGAGACAGCCATCCAGTGTCTGTTGATCTGTATTTCTTGATGTTCTGTCTTCCATTAGCTAAGAGCTGTTAACTTTTGGTTTGAAAAAAACCAGACAAGTCCAGGGGCTCTGGACCGAGAAAAGGCCTATGGGTTGGTAGCCTTAGGAGAGTAGTTATCAACAGAAGGTGGGTGTGCATCCTGTTGCAAAGTGTTCCAGAGTGGGTGAGGGATGGGGATGTGGAGGTGGTGAGGGCACTGGTAGACCTCCTCAGCCGTTTGGTGATGAAGAGGAGGAATGAGAAGATGGTAATTTGAGTGTGGAGGAGAGTCGTGGCTTTTTTTTTTTTTTTTAAATTTTTAAAGAAAGGAAAATAACACCTTGAAGATCCTAGAAAATCAAGGAGAGATGAGGATGAATGGGATTCAGGGTCCAGATTGAGAAATTGGGATTCAGAAGAGGATGCAGAAAGCTATTCCCGAGACCCAGGTGGGGAGTGCTGGAAGGTCTCTCTTGCGGGAGGAGATAATGCTTGATTGGATATAGTTCAGAAGTTTTTGGAATTTTGTCTTCTAGAGCAGGTTTGTTCTTTATGGAAATTGTAAACCCCATGAAACTGCAATAACTTTCGTCTACCTATAGCTTTGATCGGATTGAAAACATACGTTGTGAAGAAGTACTGACCTGAATTGAACTGTCTTGACTACATAATCTAAGGGGAAGTGGGTAGAGAGGGCAATAAAATCAGCTCTGTGATTATAGTTTATATGCCACTTAATATAATAAGTATTTAGTATCTACTTTAAGCCGAGCTAATAGTAATGCCTGCCTTTTCCAGAAACGCTTGCACATGTTTTGGGAACTAACCTTCTCTTTGAAGATCTTTTATTCAGTGGAAACATCCAAAGCAAGTCAGTGATGGTTTTCTGTTCTTTGTTTTAAGCCATCAATGAACAGTGGTTTCTAAAACCTGGCTGCATGTCTCAGAGTTACCTAGGTTCTTGTTAAAAATATCTTTTTTTTTTTTTTTTTTTTTTTTGAGACAGAGTCTGGCTCTGTGGCCCAGGCTGGAGTGCAGTGGCACGATTTCAGCTCGCTGCAACCTACACCTCCCAGGTTCAAGCCATTCTCCAACCTCAGCCTCCCAAGTAGCTGGGACTACAGGCCCAGGCCACTACTCCCAGTTAATTTTTATGTTTTTAGTAGGTGGGGTTGCACCATGATGGCCAGGCTGGTCTGGAACTCCTGACCCCAAGTGATCCGTTTGCCTCGGCCTCCCAAAGTGCTGGGATTACAGGTGTGAGCCATGGGTCCAGGCAAAAATATCAGTTTCTTGACCCCACTTGAGGCCTTTGAAATAAAAATCTCTGGGGCTGCAGCCTGGGAATAGGCATTTCAAACAGAGACCCCAGGGTTCTCTGGCACTGAAGATAACTAACAGCCTCTGAAGTTTTTCTTTGAGATTGGGGCTTTTTGGCCTATTTAGAACAGGTTTTCTTAAAGGTTATGTGAATGAATTGTCAAACTTATGTAACTAAAAGTTAGAATTCCTGTCTGTGATGTTATCTTTAAATTTTAATGTACAGTCGTCCCCCTTATTCTTGGGGGATATGTTGCAAGACTGACAGTGGATGCCTGAAACCATAGATAGTGCCAAACCTTATATACACTGTTTTTTTCTCTATATACATACATATCTATAATAAAGCATAACTTATAAGTTAGGCACAGTAAGAGATGAATAATGTCTAATAATAGAACAGTTATTATAATATGCTGTGATAAAAGTTATATGAATGTCACCTGTTTCTCAGAATATCTTACTGTATTTTATTGCGGTTAACTGAAACCGCAGAAAGTGAAACCAAGGACGACTGTATTTTAAAGGAAAACTATATAGTCATTTTATCAGAAAACAACATTGTTTCTGTTGATGAAAACTCCATTTTAGAAAAATTAGAAGATACAGAAGAAATAAAAGTTTTTCCCTAATCCTACAATTAAGAGATGACCACCAGTGACTCTGTCATTTTGTATGTAAAAGGTATGCACATACATATGTATTGCATAATTGGTAGTATATTTTATATACTTTTTCTTTTAGAGACAGGTTCTCACTCTGATGCCCAGGCTGGAGTGCAGTGGCATGATCTTGGCTCACTGCAGCCTCCGCGTCCCCAGTTCAGGTGATCCTCCTTCCTTAGCCTCCCAAGTTGCTGGAACTACAGGCATGCGCCACCATGCCCAGCTAATTTTTGTACTTTTAGTAGCGAAGGGGTTTCAACATGTTGGCCAGGTTGGTCTCGAACTCCTGGCCTCAAGTGATCCGCCCGCCTCTGCCTTCCAAAGTGCTGGGATTACAGGCATGAGTCATCACACCCAGCCTATATTTTATATACATCTTTATATCTTTTTTCTACTTAGCTATTATGAGCACTTTTCCATGTAGTTATTGTAAACATTTTAATGGAAGCATATATGCCATCATATGGATGTATTATAATTAATTAAATCAGATTGCTATTGTTAATATTTAGACTCTTAAATTTTTGGTTATTTTAGCAATGTTGGTTTCAATATCGTGGTATACCTCTCTGATTGTTTTCTTAGAATACATTTCTAAATGATGGAATCAAAAACCTTTCAAATGCATTTTTAAAAATCTCATTTTGACATATCTTCTTTACTGCTTTTCCTAACCAGAGGGAAAATTAACATATCTGAAAGATCTATTGCATTCCAGGTCCATTCTCTTATATCAGTGGTTCTCAAACCTTAATGCAGCTAAGAATCATTTGGGGAGCTTGTTAAAATTTCGTTTTTCTGAGTCCCAGAGGCTGTTGTTCTGACCCGTTGGCTTTGGAGTGGGGCCCAGGAATCTACAGTTTTAACACATTCCCTTATGTATTTGATAAAGGCACTCTTGGAACCAGACGTTGAGAAATGCTTTTTAAATAAATGGCCAAACAGACTCAAAACATTTAGGTTACTTGTCAAAAGCCATTCATGCATCTGATAACAAGAATATGAACTCAGCTCTATGTGACTTCACAGCCTGTTATACCCATGATCTCAGAGCTTTTTAAACCTTTTTAAGAAGGTTTAGGGTGAGGTGCCCCTAATGACTGCAGAAAGTAAACTCCTACTGACTCCACTGTTGATTTTTTAGGGACAGCTGAAAGTAACATATAAGTACACGATGAACTTCTATTGAAACCTTCCATCAGAAATTTTGGTGAATTCTGTATTATGTTGCATAACATATACTACATAAAATAACTTTGGTCATTTGGGTGTTGCAGGACCACCTCGCTTCAAGTGTGGATTTCCACGGCTCTTGCTCAGAGGCGGGTACGCTGTGTTCCAGTGTGCCATGGAACTCACACAGTGGCACTTTGTGGCTTCATGAAGGAAGAGGCAGGCCACGCAACACTTCCTCCCCAAGCCAAGGAGAAGTAGCACTTTTAGAGGCAGAGGAGCGGAAGGCAGTGGGCGTGACCAAAAGTGTCATTTATTAAAGGTGAGGACCCTACCCTTAGAAAAGTGTTGATGTTAGTGAACTGAAGGGAGCTAGTGTCGGGGTGAGCCTTTTTAGTTTTTAAAATCCTCCTCAGATGGAATTTTGCACTCATTTGATTAATCTTTATTTCCCACTTTATGTTTCATTCCTTTTAGCAGTAGCCTGGAATTATGATGTGTCCTTATATATTTCAACTAGTATATCCTAGTCCATCATTTGTTACTAAATTGAGTACCTGCTGTGTGTCAGGTTGGTTTGAGGCACTAGAAATACAAAAACAATGATTCTCCTTGAGAAGTAAGTTAATTTACTAGCATTTGTTGACTTGGGTTATACCTAGTCTCTGACTCTTTATTTTTATGTTTAGTTAACTTTAGACTTACAGAAAAGTTGTAAAAATGGTACTGAGAGTTCACCTAGCTTCCCCTAATATTAACCCATTACATAACCATACTACATTGATCAATACTATTAACTAAACTACAAACTTTATTTAAAGTTCATCAATTTTCCTACTCTCTCTTTTTTTTTTTTTTTCTGTTCCCACTGTATTTTATCAAGGATCCTGCATTTTATTTAGTTTTTCTTTCTCCTTAGTCTCCTCCAATCTGAAATAGTTCCTCAGTTTTTCCTTGTCTTTCATGATTTTGATTCTTTCGAAGAGTACCAGTTAGGTATGTTGTGGAATGAACTTGTGGTGAGCGATTGGGCTTCTCCACTACAAAGTTACTGTCTTTCCCTTTGTAGTTAAGAATTACCTTGGGAGACATACTTTGAGACTATACTGTTTTTATCCTCAGATTTTTGCCTATTAGTTTAGCATCCATTGGTGAACCTTGTCTGCAATGGTTATTAAGTGGTGTTTGCCGAGGGTGATTTTTTTTCCATCTCTCAATTTCTTACTAGTTTTAATTTACTGTAAGAAAAGAGCCGCCCCTTCTATTCATTTATTTGTTTGATCATTTTTATCAGTATAGACTAGTGGATATTCACTTTATCCTATGGGTTAAAATACAGTGCCATCTTTTTTTTTTTTTTTCCTTTTTCTTTTTAATTGCTCAAATGCTTGTAGGTTGGGCCATTAGGAGCTTAATCTTTGGGTTTAAATGACTTTACATGTAAATGGCTGTCATCATTTTTATCCCATTCCTTATCCTGCCCAGGGAACCACTGCCCCTTTAGAATCTGGCCAGTGATCTTTCAGAAGCCTCCTAAAGGAGTTGTAATTGGGATAATGAATACCAAGGCCTAAGGAAGGTGGGGCAATGCATGTGTAAAAGGTAAACTCCTAGGAACTCTGCAGGAGTCAAAAGAGTAGCAAAATAGTCAGTCTTTCTTCTGGTGTTGCCCCACGGAGCCCCAAGGCATCAGGATCATGTGTGTGGGATAACATCAAGCCCACTCACATGCCCTGTGTCTGCAAAATTACCTGATAGGTTCAGAGACATTGCAATGCTGATTTTGGTGCTCTTAGCTGCCGAATGAACACACCCTACCTCCTTGGTGCAAATGCTTAGTAAAT
This sequence comes from Papio anubis, assembly GCF_008728515.1. Classification (NCBI taxonomy): domain Eukaryota; kingdom Metazoa; phylum Chordata; class Mammalia; order Primates; family Cercopithecidae; genus Papio; species Papio anubis. The sequence goes on along the minus strand of NC_044977.1, from coordinate 39,071,589 downwards.
ATTTATAGAGTGATACATGGTGTCCTCCCCACCCACTTTGGTGGAGTAAAGATGTGTGTGGTTAGAGATTCTCCAAGAATGATACTTAGCACTTACGTTGCCCTTCCTTTTGTTATAGCTTATCTTCCTTGCCAGATTTTAAAAACTATTATGGGAAATTTCAAGCATACACAAAAGTAGAGAGAAAGAAAATGGACTCTCAGGTACCTATCACCTATCTTCAAGACTTCTCAGTATTTTATCCATCTTGTTTCATCTGTTCTCCCACTTTGGGATGGAGTCGTTCTCATATTTGACAGGAAATTGCAGACATTGAGATCTAGAAAAAGATAGAAATAAACTCTGAGTACAAAGACTGGGCTTTCATTCTCTTTATATCATATCCCCTTTGCTTGAAAATAGCAGGTACTCAGAAAAGACTGGTTGAATCTAGTGGAAGAAAACCAAATATGAGAACATGATCATTTTTAACTACAGGACAGACTTCTAGAAAGGGAAAGAGTGGTAAATCTTGCCCTAAATAACTTCTTTCATGTTGCCTGAATTTGTTCTCGGTAGTCATGATGATTCCCTTGCCGCTTCAAGACAGCCATGACTGAAAAAGAAAACTCTGAGACTCTTGTGACAATTAAAGGTCTCTCAATTATTTAAACGTTGGTGTAAATAAATCCAATATGATGGCACTTTCCCAAACACCAATCGGGAGTCACTTGCCCTAAAAATAACTTTCTTTAAAACGTCATTATGTTTTTCTGATTATAAAAATATTACATACTCATTAAAAGAAAAAATGGAAATTACAGAGTTAGAAAGTAAAAATCATCTCATTAATTCCAGAGATAACATTATCTTGGGCAATATTCTGATAACATCTGAACATGAATCACATTGGTAATTAGAGCCAATAAATACGTGTGTTCCTCGCCAGGCACAGTGGCTCACACCTGTAATCCCAGCACTTTGGGAGGCTGAGGTGGGTGGATCATTTGGGGTCAGGAGTTTGAGATCAGCCTGGCCAACATGGTGAAACCCTGTCTCTACTAAAAATAAAAAAAAAATTAGCTGGGTATGGTGGCGCAAGCCTGTAATCCCAGCTACTTGGGAGGCTGAGGCAGGAGAATCTCTTCAACCTGGGAGGTGGAAGTTGCAGTGAGCTAAGATCACACCAGTGCACTCCAGCTAGGCAGCAAGAGGTAGACTCCATCTCAAAAAAGAAAAAAAAAAAAACTTGTGTCCTGGAAATGTACCAGATATGCCAATGTACTTGGGTGCATCATCTCATTACATTCTTAGAGCAACTTTGTGAGATAAGTATTTTTCATCATTTTGTCGCTGGGACACACGCTGAGAGGGGTTGCCTCCAGTCACTTGGGTGGTCTCTCTTGAAACATAGATGGACAGACAGATGACAGACCCTTCACACTTCAGATGTTTACTCACAGGAGCTAAGGAAATCTTACCCTTGAACTTACTTATGCTGGCTCTCTGTACAGTTTTTGGGAGAGCACTTAGACTTAGAAAGATAGGTAAGTAATTATTTTTAACTGGGTCAGATGTTGTCTCAAAAGCAGGATTAGTAATAAAGGCCTAACTAATACTTAAGTAATTGTTAATAATGGCTCCTTGCTTTTTTGTTTTTTTTGAGACAGCGTCTCGCTCCGTCGCCCAGGCTGGAGTGCAGTGGCGCGATCTCGGCTCACTGCAAGCTCCGCCTCCCGGGTTCATGCCATTCTCCTGCCTCAGCCTCCCGAGTAGCTGGGACTACAGGCGCCCACCACCAGGCCGGCTACTTTTTTATATTTTTAGTAGAGATGGGGTTTCACTATATTAGCCAGGATGGTCTCGATCTCCAGACCTCGTGATCCGCCTATCTCGGCCTCCCAAAGTGCTGGGATTACAGGCGTGAGCCACCGCGCCCGGCCAGGCTCCTTGCTTTTAGAATAAATGTCTTACCTTTGAACAGAATCCATAAGCTACAGTTGAGCAATATTAGTTTATGAATATTCACAGCTATTTAGTTCTTGGGTAGGTGTTTCTGTTTTTGTTTTTTTAAATTACAGTCATCCCTCAGTATGTGGAAGGGATTGGCTTCAGGACCCTTGCATCTACCCACATTCATGCGTGCTCAAGTACTGTAGTGAGCCCTGAGGAACCCACATATTGGAAAAGTTGGCCCTCTGTATACACAGGTTTTGCATCCCGGGAATATTGTATTTTTGGTCCGCATTTGTTTGAAAAATATCTGAGTGTAAGTGGAGCCGTGCAGTTCAGACCCGTGTTGTTCAAGGTTCAGCTGTATTTTTTAGGACAGTTTTAGATTCTCAACAAAACTGAGCAGAAAGTACAGATATTTCCCATGTATCCCCTGCCTTGTGTAGGTTTTTAAATCTCGTACCCGTCTGTAGAATGAGGGAGGTCGATGTGTGTTCTTTGAGATATTTTCTGATTTCAACACTGCAGTAATTTTAGGGTCATAACCTCCTTCCACTCTGCGAGTCTCTCTTCCAGGGGACTCTCCCTCTGAAAATAGTTCTTAGAAAAGCAATGCTTCCAGGGCTGGGTGCAATGGCTCATGCCTGTAATCCCAGCACTTTGGGAGGCCAAGGTAGATGGATCACTTGAGGCCAGGAGTTCAAGACCAGCCTGGTCAACATGGTGAAACCTCAGCTCTACTAAAAATACAAAAATTAGCCAGGCATAGTGGTGCACACCTGTAATCCCAGCTGCTTGGGAGGCTGAGGCACTAGAATTGCTTGAACCCAGGAGGTGGAGGTTGCAGTGAGCTGGGATTGCGCCTCGGCACTCCAGCCTGGGCAACAGAGTGAGGCCCTGTCTCAAAAAATAAAAATAAAAATAAAAAATAAAGAAAAGCAATGTTCCCAGTCTGAATTTTCTAAGATTGAGATCTTTATTTTAAAAATTGCCAATCGTAGCATTTAAGCCTCCTACAATTAAGTCTGCAAGAGGTTGTCTGATTGGCCTCAGGAACCTGATGACTTACTGTTAGCAGGTGGGAAAAGAATAGACCTCTAGGAAGGCATTTGAACAGACAGGCCCTAGGAAAGGGTAGGTAGATGTGGGAGAGAGATAGAAGGCCCCCAAGGGAACCTGAATATTCAAGGGTTTGTGTTGGGACGACCCAGGCACCAAGGGGAGAAAAGAGGAAATATCCATGTGAAGGATGTGGAGCTGAGCACCTGGGCTGAGAGGGCATGCTACCACTTACTAGTTGTGTGGGCTTTGGCAAGGTACTTAAATCTGTCCAAACCTTCCTTTCCTTTTCTTACCTGTAAGATGAGGAGACTAGTAATTCTTACATCATATGGTTAAATGAGAATTAAATAGGTTAATACAAGTGATTTTACCCCATTGCATGGCACAGAGTAAATGCACACATAAATTGCCCTTTTTTATTAGTTGTTACTGCCTTCAGCATTGACTTCCTGTGATACCTTCACAGGACCCTGAACACAGGCCATACTGTTTAATTGCTTCCTGGGTCAAACATTCCCCAAGAACCTAACCTCCCATTTTATCTATAGCATTGTGTTTAGAGAGAAATAGTTTCTAGGTTTCCTTCAAACTAACCTGAAACTAAATTTTTGGAATTGTATCCTTTAGTAAGTGTGACACTATCTTGAGAGTTTCTGAGGTGGTGGTTGTTTTTTACAGTTACTTACTGCCTCTGTATTCACCATTAAAAAAATTCACTTTGTTTTCATTGTAAGAGTATCTAAAATGATATATGTAAAATATATGTAAATATGACAATATGTGATATACAAAAATATGTATGATAATATAAAAACTATATTATTAAAAATTCTAAAAAGAAAAGAGAAAAAAACCACCCCTAGCTAATCCCATTCTCCTAATATAATTATTATTAGCTTTTGAGTATATTTCTTTCTAGACTTTCCTTAATTGTATGTCTTTAGTTGTAATCATAGCACAGATACAGGGTTTATTTTTTGTTTTTCTTTTTGTCATTTAAGATTTAATCATAAGTGTTTCCATGTGATTATTTAGCATAGAAAATATTTTGGTCTTCATTTTATTTGTGTAATTGAGAATATGTTTGTCTATGGAGATGATGCCTTAGCTTTAGCATTTTCTGTGTTCTTCTGAGAACATGTTTAGAATTTGAGGAGAGATGTGATTTGTCCACACAGAGAGGATATAGCGGATGTTCCTGGCGGCAACCCAGGGATCCTTGTCAGGTTGCCTTTACCACTTTAGTGTATTTTCTGTGGTCCAGGGTGGGCCCTCAGCTTGGTGATCTTAAAAACATGACTTTTGTCAATAATTAAGGGCATAGCCCCCTCTTTGAGGTGAATTCATATTATCCCATCTCATGCTGCTGAAGTATGAAATCAGAGTGGCAATTTGTCAGCTGACAGTGAGAAATACAGTACAGAAAGTGGTGTTTCAGTGTGTCTGCTTGTTGGCCAAGGTGGGATAACACTTTATATATTAATAAATTAAGTCATCTAAGCCCCACAATAACTTTTCTAGGTAGATACTATTTTTATCCCCATTTTACAGATAAGGAAACTGAGGCTTGGTTAAATGACTGGCCCAAGGTTATGTAGCTGTTATGTAGTAGAACTATAGTTTCTGTCTAAGTCCAGACTCCTGATCTTAAACACTATGCTGTAGTTTTGTTATTCTTACAGATAGATTGTTGACCTCCTGTTAGGGATTCTCTATGTTTCTTGACAGACTTCTTTCTGGCCCCCATTGCAATGTGCCCTGTGCCAGTGCCTCTTTGAGAATATAGCATTCATTCCCTGTTGTTGAGGACCATGTTTTTCTGGCTCTCACAAGGAAGAAGGACTTTTCCCTTTTCATTTTCTCTTTGGGTCAAAATGTGCTTCTGTAACAAGGCTTCACATTTTTAAAATCCTCCCTTAAAACTGTGCCAGGAAGGGGCAGCTGAGGCAGAGAACCATTAGGGCTGTGTCTTAGGCTGTGCCCAGCTCAGGTCTTAGGGCGTTTGTAGTCTCCCTTGTCTCCTTTGCCTATTTGTTCTGTCCAACATCTGGAAATGGCTTCCCTTCTTGGGTGACAGCCAGCCTGACCGATAACCTAGAGAGTGCTTCTGTGATGTATCGGTGCTTAGAACCTCTAAAACCTCTGGTTTTCGGATCTCTAAACCCTAAGTGGGAGACCTACCATTATGGTTAGTCAAGGTCCATCAGGGATGGGTTTTCAGTTTGTGCTGGAGTGAATCATTTCAGGATAGCATTTCCATTTGAAACAACGTGTCTTTTGTGATTGTGTTTTAGATTGTTGGAGCAGAACTACTGAGCAAAAGCAGGCATTGTATCCTCAGTTGTCATCAAGTTCGCAATCAGATTGGAAAAGTTCAACTTGAAGCTTTCTTGCCTGCAGTGAAGCAGAGAGATACATATTATTCACGTAATAAAAAACATGGGCTTCAACCTGACTTTCCACCTTTCCTACAAATTACGGTTACTGTTGCTTCTGACTTTGTGCCTGACGGTGGTTGGGTGGGCCACCAGTAACTACTTCGTGGGTGCCATTCAAGAGATTCCTAAAGCAAAGGAGCTTGTGGCTAATTTCCATAAGGCCCTCATTTTGGGGAAGGGAAAAACTCTGACTAATGAAGCATCCACGAAGAAAGCAGAACTTGACAACTGCCCTTCTGTATCTCCTTACCTCAGTAAGTGTTCTCTTTTTCCTTTGATTAAGTAGTATGCATTTTTTTTTTAATTTAAAAATAACAGGTACTTGCTTGTATCAAAACATCTCATGTACCCCATAAATATATATATCTCCTGTGTCACAAAAACTGTCAATTCAAATAAAATAACTATGACATGTACAAGAAAGTACAAAACTCAGAAGTGTACCACTTGGTTAAGTTTCAGAAAATGAACATACTTGTCTAACTGGCATGTAAATTAAGAAATGGAATCTTGCAGGAACCATAGGAATTCCCATGCTTCTTTCAGTCACCACTCTGGCTTCAAGATTCTAACTCTACACATTAGATTTTTCCTATTTTTGAACTTTACAAATTAGAAGCATACGTTATGTACTCTTTTGTGTTTGGCTTCTGTTGCTCAACATTATTTTTGTGAGACCTATTCTTATGGTTTCGTGTGGCTATGGTTTGTCCATTTTCATTGATGTATAGTATTCCGTCATAGGAACAGACCCACTTTTATTATCCAGCCACAAAAGTCTCAGCAGCACACATTTATAGGGTCCATTGATCTAGGCTGGTGGCTCTGCCCCATGTGCCTCCTGTTCTCCTGCTGAAACTAGTGGGCTAGCCTGGGTATGTTCTCCTCATGGCATCGGCAGAGCACCAGAGCATGGGAGGAGAAATGCAAGCACATTCAAGCTTCACTGGGGTCACATCTGTTGTATTCCTTTGGCCAAAACTATGGAGTCAAGAGATAGACTAGGTAAGTTTTTCAATATAGTCTTTAGTAGTTTATTTCTTAAATATGTTGTATATTTTGGTTCACCTTTTATGTCTTGCCTCTCAACTTATATTAAACAGTAAATTAGTCTTAAGATCAGGGTGCCAGCATGGTCAGTTTCTTGGTGAGGGCCCTCTTACTGGATATTGTCCTCACATGCCTTTCCTTGGTGTGTGTGTGCACACACATACATGCAGGGGGAAAGGGAAAGAGGGAGGGAGAGAGAAAGACAGAGATAGATAGATCCCATGCCTCTTGCTCTTTTTATAAGGGCTTTAATCCCACATGGCAGCTCCACCCTTATGATGATCTCATCTAAACCTAGTTACTTTCCAGAGGCCCCACAGTGGAGATTAGGGATTCAACATAGGAATTTTTGGGGACACAAACATTCAGTCTGTGCACCCCTTTCCTAGTTGAGTCACAGTCCTGTATCGTATTCATATTGGCGTGCTGCTTCTCTACTCATGGAAGAGCCAAAGTGTTATTCCTTTGTATGTTCCTTCACAGATAGTACAAGTTGAGATGTAAAAATGAGTCAGTGAAATGCAAATATGGCTGATTATTCCCCTTGCTTAAAATGCTCACAGTATATTTAAACAGTAAACTCATTCATAAAGAATAGAGGGCAGTGATGCATTACTGGGCAAGTACTGGTGATGTGGTTGGTGATGACTTAAAATGGGCCATTAGTGACCCAAGGAGGGGCAGATCTTGAGAAGATGTTGGAGCAGGGGGAGTGATAGGGAGACTGATAGAGGGTAAATGGAAGCAGATACTAGGTTAGGGCATGTAAAAAGTTATGACAATGAGAAGGTAAGCCGGGGGACTAGTTTATATTAGACCTGTTGCATGAGGCTCTTTGAGGGTGCAAGAACAGAGACACAGTCAGGTTAATGATGGGAATTGTGAACAGGCCACACAGGAGACCATCTTAACAGCTACCCCATTTTCTCTGGTAGCTCGAGAGCCCAGCATCAGCTGTAGTACTTGTCATCTGTGTAACTCCATTCCTTACTCTTTGTTTTTAGGGCATTACTGACTGCTGTGTCTTGCATGCAGACCCTTCAGGAAGGCTCTCGTAGGCCAATTATTCTCTTTGGGTGCCTTGAAGAAGTTGCTTACCTTGCCTGCTATTGGGCAGAGCCCCAAGGTGCCATTAGACACGTGAGCCTGGTGTAAGCAGCCATGACCAGGGTAGGGGATGATTACATGGAACAAGGCATAGAGACATGCACAGGAAGGGCCTGTGACTGCTTTACTCAGAAGGGGATAGCTCAATTTGCAAGCATCTTGAGATTTGACAGCCTGACCAGTATACATGGAATTTAGAAAACAACAACAGCCACAAAAAACCTGAGCTGTTTCCTCCTGTGGATGGCTTTGGGCTTCGTCTGTGTGGATTGCTTCCAGACACTTAGCAAATGCTGTGCTGGATTGGAAACGTCTGTTGTGGTGACAAAATGGGAGAGTTGTTGCAGTGCCACACATACCTGTTACAGCTGGGTTAGGGAGGGAGACTGGTTTCTACTTCTTTTTAGTGCTTTGCTTACAGGGAGCCGGGGTAGTTCCAGAGTTTAGGGGAGGGGGAGGAAGAGTGCCTTGTCCAGGTGCTTGATTCTGTGGAATGCTATTGACATTTAAGAGATTTTCCCATCCTCCTGGAATTTGGAGAAGGAAAAGAGGATAGACCAAAGTTGAAGTTACTCTGTCTAGCCCTGACCTTTGCTCTTACCAGGATTCACCAGGATATTCCTTCTTACAGATGGATCATAGAGCAGGTTGATTTACCAGCCACAAGGAAGTGCTTATGTTATATATCCGCCACTTGCTTTTGCAGCCAGTAACCTTAGTGACATGATGCTCTGGCTATCATCATGACTAAATGAGTCTTTAAAGTAATCATAATAAAAGCTGACATTTGTAGCGCTCACTGTGAACTGGTCAGTGTTCTTTCTATGCATATTAGCTCATGTCAACCTCAACACTTTTTGAAGTAGCTACTGTTATTGTCTGTGTTCTATGTCCATTGTAGGAGGCCAGAGCAAGCTCATTTTCAAACCAGATCTCACTTTGGAAGAGGTACAGGCAGAAAATCCCAAGGTGTCCAGAGGCCGGTATCGCCCTGAGGAATGTAAAGCTTTACAGAGGGTCGCCATCCTCATTCCCCACCGGAACAGAGAGAAACACCTGATGTACCTGCTGGAACATCTGCATCCCTTCCTGCAGAGGCAGCAGCTGGATTATGGCATCTACGTCATCCACCAGGTGAGCGTGGGGGCAGACCAGGGCCTGCCCTAGACCCTCCTCTCTCTGCCAGACTTGGCCATGTGACTCTTTGTCTATGTTGGGTAAAAGGAACATCAGACTATCATCAAAAAGAGTTCTCTTACCTCATTTATCCTTGAAAGGAGTAGAGGAAATTATTGTCTCAGAGCATGGAGTTATGGGTTCAAGTTCTGGGAAATTTTACTACCCTTAAAGGAACCTCTGGAGGAAGCCTATTTTGTGAACCCTTCTATGTTAGCCAATGACTGCCTTCAGATTTTCCCGGAGGCTTCCTGGCCCCTTCTGTTTCTTTCTGTGCGTGACGTGCACTACATGATGAGATTCTGGAATTGTCTTGTCATTATCGACCATAGCTACTCAATGGGGATCTAGACAGAGGATTTGAAAGAATATTCTGTATCAGTAGCTATGGCTGCCAGCACATTTCTGCCCCGAACTTTGCCACTCTTCATTATGTGAAACATGTTATGTTTGATTTTCACTTTCTGGATTCACTTACTTGGCTTCCAGAAGCATGATTTGGTAGGAGCACAGCATAATCATCGGCTGCTTTTGAAGAGCTTACCTCTGAGGTCAGTGGAGTGGGTGATTAAAGATACCTCTATTTGGCATTAAAGTTTATTGAAAAAAAACTAAGACATCAGTTTAAACATCAGTGCCTAAACTTTTCACAATTATCCTTGGCCATCCAAATAATTCCCCCTCAACTTCTTACAAATTCTAAGAATGTCAGCAAAATCGTGACTACTGTTAGAACTGGTAATATTTCTTTTTTTTTTTTTTTTTGAGACAGAGTCTTGCTCTGTCGCCCAGGCTGGAGTGCAGTGGCCGGATCTCAGCTCACTGCAAGCTCCGCCTCCCGGGTTTACGCCATTCTCCTGCCTCAGCCTCCCGAGTAGCTGGGACTACAGGCGCCCGCCACCTCGCCTGGCTAGTTTTTTGTATTTTTTAGTAGAGACGGGGTTTCACGGGGTTAGCCAGGATGGTCTCGATCTCCTGACCTCGTGATCCGCCCATCTCGGCCTCCCAAAGTGCTGGGATTACAGGCTTGAGCCACCGCGCCTGGCCTAGAACTGGTAATATGTCTTTTAGGTAAAACTTTGGACAACTCAGAGGACCAGCTCTTCAGTATAGACTTGGTGATAAACTGGGGCTCTTGAAAATCAGTGTGCTTATATAGCACATCTATGCCTGTATTTTAGTACTTGGAACAGAATGTTACTATTATATTGTTTTATAGCTATTTTTGTTTTTAAGGTTGTTGGTCATAGGTATGATTTATTTGATTCTGAGTTTTTGCTCAGGACAGTAACCCACAAGGTATAGTACTATTTTTATGAATCGAAAAACGTGTCTGCTTTGGGCCCGGCCCAGTGGCTCATGCCTGTGATCTCAGCACTTTGGGAGGCTGAGGTGGGTGGATCACTTGAGGTTAGGAGTTCGAGACCAGTCTGGCCAGCATGGTGAAACCCTGTCTCTACTAAAAATACGAAGAAAAAAAAAATAATTAGCTGGGTGTGGTGGCACATACCTGTAGTCCCAGCTACCCGGGGAGGCTGAGGCAGGAGAATCACTTGAACCCAGGAGGTGAAGGCTGCAGTGAGCTAAGATCATACCACTGCACTCCAGCCTGGGCAACAGAGCAAGATTCCATCTCAAATTAAAAATGAAAGAGAAAGAGAAAAATATGTCTGCTTTGTGTTATTCTTATCAGGAAAACATTGTGGTAACTTCTGAGAAATACTTGTACTTTTATGATAAACCCCTTAACTGGAATTCATTCTGATGGAATTTGAATGAAGCAGCCATGAAAAAATTATTTAATTTTTTATTACAGCTTCAATCATATCACAGGTCAAACTGTGTTCTTTTATTACCCAGTGACAAATCTCTCTCCATAAGGCCACTGGGAGGATTAGCCTCTACCAGTAGCATTATAACAGGATTCTCTTACAGGGATTTCTAAGAAACTTTAAAGTAGCTTAGAAATGTTAGCAATAACCTTCTCTTTTTATAGGTCGAGATTTCTTGATCCTTTCTGGCAGGCTGTTAACTAAGTCTCTTAGAAGCTTAGTGTAAATTCATAACAGAGGGTAAGATTGGGATTACCTGGGGTTGAACTGTGAATCACTAATACTAATTGACATGACTAGTATAAAAGAAAGGTTTTGTAGTTTTATACAGAATACATAAAGGTATTTGTAAAATTTTAAGTGAAAATTATTTTTGTTAACTGTGGTAAGAATACTTAACATGAGATCTGTACTCTTAATACATTTTAAGTGTACAATACATTATTATTGATAATTTGAGTTTTTTGTATTTTAAAACTGCATTTAAAAATTTTTAAATTGTGGTAAAACACACAATGTAAAATTTACCATCTTAACCTTTTTTTTTTAACTTTTATTTATTTTTACTGTCTTAACCATTATTGAGTGTACAGTTTAGTAATGTTAAGAATATTTACATGCAATGTATCTATGCATAATTATGCAATATATTGGTTGCATAAATATATGCAGTGTATTTATGAAATCAATCTCCAGAACTTAATCTTGCAAAACTGGAACTTTCTATCATTACACAACAGCTCTTCAGATTTCAAGGAATGTTTCTAAGTTCTGGAATATAAGTATGTGTGAAGCACAAAGAAAAAATCAAATGGTCTTTTATTGCCATTGCATCTTCTCTGTCAGATCTTTATGTCACAAGTATAGTCTTGTGCGTTAACAAGAATAATACCACCTCCTGAATCCTAACTAAGAGGGGAACAATATGAAACTTTATCTCAGGAGCTTTTTAAGTTTTAATTTTCGTATCTCTAGGCTGAAGGTAAAAAGTTTAATCGAGCCAAACTCTTGAATGTGGGCTATCTAGAAGCTCTCAAGGAAGAAAATTGGGACTGCTTTATATTCCATGACGTGGACCTGGTACCTGAGAATGACTTTAACCTTTACAAGTGTGAGGAGCATCCCAAGCATCTGGTGGTTGGCAGGAACAGCACTGGGTACAGGTAAGGTGGTCTGCTGAGGGTGGCTTAGGTCGAGAAGCTCAACTATTGTGATCAAGACTGGGTGGAACAAGCATCCAGAGTGTCTTAAGAAAATGAGAAATAGGAAAAATGTTCCATGATATATACATCACTTAAAGTGCAAAACAGAAGTGAGAGAATGTAATGAGGAAAAAACCCTACAACAACTTCAGCAGAGGATCACAGAGACAAGGGAAAGCGTTGGAGAGAAATGTCCGAGCATTGCAGGTGGTGGCCAGCCTCAGCCACTGCACCCCTGTCGGGGACTTCTGCAAGCTTTTCCACACTGACTGGAATGCAAGTAACTTATTTGTCTATTCCTGACTCCCCCTCTAGGAGGCAACAGGCTGGTGTGCCTTAGTGAGACCTCTGTTGAGATACCACTTTCCAGACTGTGGCCTCTTTCTAGAGCGTGGGGAGGGCATATCCTCTGAGTAGTCTTCTCAGGAGCCCGGACACCCAGGACAAGTCCGTTTCTCTCAAAGCCACTGTGAGAAGCGCCAGATGCCATCATCTGTGTCTTCATTCCCCATCCCCTCCACCTCTAAGAAGGGCGTAGCTGCTTTTCAGCCTTATTTGATTACACCAGCTCCTATTCAAGCACAACCATGGGGAAATAGTGACCCAGAATGTTTCTCTGCAAATGAAACATTATATTCCCTCATTTGTGTGCACACTTACCTGTCAGCTTTCCCCAAGCCCTGCCGTTCATGGGTGCTCATGTCTGTGGTGCTGACTGTGCTGGAGGCCATGAGACCACTTTGAATAAGGCAGAGCACCTGCCCTCACAGGGCTCCCCGTTGAGTGTCAGTGTGGGGAGGACAGGTAGCTACAGTGGAGTTGTGTTACTTTTGCATTTCTGCAAATAAAATTATAAGCACTTGGTAAGGAGGAGAGAGAGGGACAAATGAAGAGAGGAAGAGGAAGGCAGAAGGAGAGACAGAACTGTGAAACTATCAAATGGTGCTGGAGATTCCACCAGTATATACTCTACGTGAGTGTGAAGTGGAAAGTGAGTCTCTTGATACCTCATTTGTTCTGGGCTTCCATGTTGCTCCCTCACATTGGGCAATTAAAGAGAATTCTTAAGTAACATTGATGTAAGTGACTGTTGCCTCAGGTACTGACTAAACCCAAGCCCTATGTAAGCTGCAGGACATAAACACCTACAACAAACTATGGTGGGTGAGGGCACAGTGCCTTTAAGAAACACCTTGAAGGGAAGGGTTTAAAGCTGTTCCCCAGGTAAGGTGATACCTTAATCTTGTGGAATCAACAAGAGCTGCTCAGCAGAGTTCCAAGACATGCCAGAGAGCACGGTACAGTTTTGGGGGAAATGCAAGTAGTTCACTGGTACTCTAGAAGGAACGTCTGTGAGGAGAGGCAAGAACTAAAGCTAGGCAGGGGCCAGATGACGCAGGCCTTGCTTACTCTGATAAGAGTTCGAATTTGCTGTGACGGGGCTGGGCAGCTGTTGACACATGTTACAGCTGGGGAAGGACGGGAGAAAGCTTGGTTCAGCTGATTTTGAATGTATTGGATGAAGCAAGGGAAGAGGGGAAAACTGAGGGGAGAGATGCTACATGTCTGAGTTAGGGTGAGGGCTGTGGATCCAGAGGGCAAGGAGAGAATCCCACGATTTTTCTCTTTGGGGAAACTTGATCTTTGGATCTAATCTTATTATCTAGGGGTTTTGTTTTCTGGTTTCTTTGAGTCACTTCTGCATTGAGGAAAACAGTGCATCATGGCTGGGCAACTTGGTTTTTTCAGAAGCATGTCACTATCTGTTCACTTTTTCCGTAGTAAGATGTCACTATTTACAACACAGAACACCTATACCTTAGACACTTGCCATAGATGATAATCTTAAACTTCTCATTGCCCAGATTTTTTTAAACACCTGGTTGCACCATTCATTTCTAAGCAATCACAGAGGCTTGCTTAAGGACAGGTTTTTTTGCTGGGTTTCTAGATTTTATCTTTCTATTAAGCCGAACCATAAGAAGGCTGAGCTCTTGGACATTCCTGCCAGGAATTGATTTTCACTCATGCTTTGGTGTCGCAGTCGTGGATTTCATCAGATGCTGCTCACTCTGAGAAACAGCGCATGTATGACTCTTGCTGTTTCTAACTTGCCATTCTAACTGGCCAGATGTTTCTTTTATAACTAGGTATCGGAAAGCCTTTGTTGAGTAACTGACAGGTTTTCTTAATATGATTCAGGTAATTGAATGTTTTGATTGAGAGGCTCTGAGCCAAATCCATGGCCCTCTTTTAGAAATTGAAAAGAATCTTATTTGCAGATCAGAGTTCTAATGTATTTCCCATCTTAATTTTCTGTTCTGATTTAAATGTTTCTAGAGTCCTGGTTTATCATTTATGATTTTCTCTGTTTTGTATGTATCATGTAAGCAGCCTCATCTTTGTGGCTGGAGAGAGGTATGTATAAGTAATGTAGGCAGAAGTTGCCCTCCTCCTGGACTACTTGCGTTTGTTGCTCTAAGCAAAGTCCCTGTGGCAGACAAGTTCGTTTCCAGGCAGCTGGGTGTCTGCCCCGTGCTGGCAACTGTGTGCCCCCGTGCCACAGAGCTTAAGTCAGCACATGCCTCATCACTGTCACACCAGCCCCATGAGTACAGGTGCAGAAAAGGTTTTCTCCTTACACACATGCAGAGTGAAGAAGTTAAAGTAAGTTGCCCCAAATGTCTCAGACTCTGATGAAGCCAGAAACAAATCTTGTTTCTCACTGGCTGTGGGGTCAGTGATGAAGCTGTGGACCAGCCGGTGGCAAATTTTACTGGCAAGAACTCCTTTGTTACCTGCCTCCTTCCTACAAGGAAGTCTATTGTTATTTTATGACTACGTTTTCCCCACCCTTGGGCCTTACAGCACTTTAAAAAATAAATAAAACGGTTCCAGGGCCAATTAAATATTTATGCTTTTACAGGTAAGAAGAAAATCCAAAAGCAAAGATCAATAAACACAGAGATTGTTGCCATCTGACAGGCACCCGATAAACAGTTCTTTTTTTTTTTTTTTTTTTTTTTTGAGACAGAGTCTCACTCTGTCACCCAGGCTGGAGTGCAATGGCACGATCTCAGCTCATTGGAACCTCCACCTCCCGGGTTCAAGCAATTCTTCTGCCTCAGCCTCCCGAGTAGCTGGTACTATAGGCACGTGCCACCATGCCCAGCTAATAATTTGTATTTTTAGTGGAGACAGGGTTTTGCGGTGTTAGCCAGGATGGTCTCGATCTCCTGACCTCTTGATCCACCCGCTTCAGCCTCCCACAGGGCTGAGATTACAGGCGTGGAGAAACAATTCTTTAACCCTTCTTGCTGACTTGCCTTCTTCTGTCCCTCCCCACTCCAGCTCACCCCTCTCCAAGTGGTCCTCGGGCAGCCTGTGCCTTTCTCCCTCCTGTGCTTTGCCTCACAGAGTTATGGTCACCAGGAAATCCCCTATTTTTCTGCCTATTTGAATCCTTCCAGGTGCCCTCCTCTTGATGTAGTGACACCTCTCTCCTCAGAACCCTGATAATGTTCACCTCTCTTGTTAGGTTATAAACTCTGAGGGCAGGGCTTCTACATTCCCGTGTTTAGCCAGCCGTCTTGCATGGGGTGGATATTGGTTGTGATAAGCTACCACATCATCGCCCTGGTTCTCATGCTGATTGCTTGTTGGTATCAGCAGGTTATGCCTGCCTTATCACCATGTCCTGTTCAGGCAGCTAAGAATCCCTCCCCTCTATAAAATGCATTCTGATAACCATGGTAATGAGACACTCCTAGTAGATGTCTTGGTCAGTGATGTTTACCTTCTAAGCACTTTATTTCCTTTTTTTTTTTTTTTATTATAGGCTGCAAAAATACAGTTTCCCAGAATTTTAAGTTGGGGGCATATAAGTAAATCTGTTTCTCTTATGGGTTAAACAGAGTCCCCAGTCTTTTCTCAGAACATAGAAAGAAACAACTGAACTACAAATTAGCTTTTGGGATGCCACTTGTTCGATGGCCAGTGTCTACATGTTTATTGATCTTTCTTTTCGGTTTTTCTTTTTATCTAGAAAATCATAAATATTTTATCGGTCCTGGAACAGTTTGACCTGAAGTTAAAGTTAAAAATTCTCTAGATATTCACATCTTTTTATGTAGTAACATCCAAGTTGTTAAGCTACCTTAACCTGCATTTCTGGATTGTTGAAATGTTATATTTAAGGGATACCTTTATTTCTGAGGTTTACAAATTCGTTCACTGATAATAAGAGTCCTATATAACTGGGAGGCTGGGAGGTGCTCTCTTACTTTTACCTCCTGATCTTTCTCCTCTTGCCTCTTTTCTTTTCGGTATTCCTAGGGTTCCACAGAGCTGAGCCCCTTGGGTCTACCCTTTGTACTCTTCTCACCAACTAGATTGTTGGAGATTTCTCGACCTGTGCCTTCAGGTACTACATGATAACAGCTTATTTCCAAAACCATATCTGTAGTCACCCCTCTCTTGTGACCTTGGACCCTGTATCATTTTGCCTACTGGCAAAGCCCCAGGTGTATCTAAAATTCACCTTATCTGAAGCATGATTCACTGTCCTTCCTCTCAAAACCTAGTTCTTGTTCTGTACAGCCTATTTTCATGAAAAGTACTACCTAGACTCTATCTGGCTGACAGGCCAGAATCTTCAGGGGGGTTGACATATGTTGGGTTATCCTGGGAACAGACTCTGAGCTGGAGATGCATGCTGAGAAGTGGAGATTTGCATACAGAGTGTGTGCATGCAGTGTGTGTGCAGGAGCTGTCTCCTGCCTTCAACCCTCCCTTGCAAAAGTGAAAGTGAAAAAAAAAGGTATATTCATCATGACACACATTCATGCAGAACCCGGATGCAGCCTCAGAATCCTTCTTAACCCAGTGCCCTTGGCAACTGTTACCATTCCTTGGATTGGCACATGAGATGAATTCTGTTATCAATATCTGACGGTGTGGTTCACATTGACAGGTATCTCTGTAGGCCTCTACACACAAACACCACCACTAACAGCCGGGTGGCACTTTGCTCAGTGAGCAGAGGTGAACGTTTGTCTAGATAGAGGGAAAAAGACAAGACAGGGAAGGCCAGGAGCATTGGGAGGTGGGTGTCAAGCAGGAGAAGCAGGAGTGGGTGGCTGGAAGTACATGGTCTCCCAGGTGTTCCTAGAATGCCAGCCCTGAAATCAAAGACTTGTGGTGCTAATATTCTTACCATTTCTCTCATCTCTTTTGCTCCAGGTTACGTTACAGTGGATATTTTGGGGGTGTTACTGCCCTAAGCAGAGAGCAGTTTTTCAAGGTGAATGGATTCTCTAACAACTACTGGGGATGGGGAGGCGAAGACGATGACCTCAGACTCAGGTGAACAACAGAGAAAGGTCCCCTTCACGGGGCTCTGCGATCTGGAGATCTGTGGCTCTGGAGACCTGCATTTATATTTATTCCTTTAGATGCCAGTCCAGCAGGTCACTAGGCTGCAGATTTGGGCTTGAAGGGTGCAGGGGGTGGAGGGAAGGCAGGATGGCCCACATCGTTCTGTGCCAGTGACAGTTTACTCCTGGCCTGGGGGCATTTGGGGTCCAGAAGTGTTGGTGGAGGCCTCATAGACTTGGCAGTGGGAAAGACATACTTAGACACCAGTGAGTGAGAAACCTCAAACTGCAGGATGTCTGCTGAACTGCAGTTTGGAGACCGGGTTGTTAAGAGCCTCATGCTTTCTGTCAGACCTCAGGGGGTCCTCACACACAGTTCCCAGTGTCCTCCGCAGGGAGTGCCAGCAGCCTCTGGCGAGCTGCACATGTTGAAGCAGGCAAAGAGGTCCTCTCCTCAAGCTTTAGACAGCCCTGCACACTGTGGGGACTGCAGGTGGCCTGACCCCAGGCCTAACTCAGTTCTCTTGGACTGCTTTCTGCTCTGAGGGGCTCAAAGGGAATAAGTCTGGCCTCCACCCACAGCTTCTTCCTCTGAACTTGGATTTGGGGGCCAGATAGTTATAGTTATCCCTACCTTGCAGAAATAAGTAATTATTCAAGAGCTTGGGCTGGTATCTTTAGACTTGTCATCACAAGGCCCTTCTGGGTGTCAGGAGACTCCCTTCCCTCTTGCTGTTGCCTCTTGGAAAAGAAATTTCTTTTTTTTTTTTTTTTTTTTTTTTTAGAAGAGTGCAGTGATGCGATCTTGACTCACCTCAACCTCCACCTCCTGGGTTCAAGTGATTCTCCAGCCTCAGCCTCCCTAGTAGCTGGGACTACAGGCATGTGCTGCCGTGTCTGGCTAATTTTTTTGTATTTTTAGTAAAGGCCAGGTTTCACCATATTGGCCAGGCTGGTCTCGAACTCCTGACCTCAGGTGATCTGCCTGCCTTGGCCTCCCAAAGTGTTGGGATTACAGGTGTGAGCCACCATGCCTGGCTGGAAAGGAAATTTCTAACCTGGGGTTCTGAATTATTAGATATGTGACTGTTAGAAATTTTTTTCTTGCCTCATGATAAAGAACCCAGGAGCTCCATGCTGGTCTGGTTCCCATGTCTAGCCTGAGAGCCTCTGGAATGTTTCTAGCAGGAGGGAGTGCATTTCCCTGACCAAGGGCTCTACAGAAATGGCTGTAGTGATGGGCAACAGCTCTTCGCAGCCCAGCCCATCAGCAGCCTATGTGGTCATGACTTAGGAACTGGACGGAGGGTACCTGCTACATTTCAGGACAACAGTAGCAAAGGCTAATGACAAACAATCCCCATTATCTTCCCCAAATCTACTTCACTGGGATGATTAGTAGAATTTTGCCCTGATCACATGTCTTCACTGTCTTCTTTCCTGCTACGCTTCAGCTTCAAAGTAGAGGGGAGCCTCCAATTTTGCTTTAACTTGAAAAGACCATCGTGGCCATCAGAATGGTTTTTGACTAATGTGGTGGATAAACTAAGATGATTTGAATAGGAAAGTTGGTTGAGATTTACTGCTTACTTATTCACCTGTGCAACAGGCACTACCCTTCTTTGTACTTATATAGTACATACAATACATTACAGAGTACAAGCATGTTCCATGCAGATTATATAATTTGAATCTTTGAAATCAAGTCCCTGTCACCACTGTCATTTTACAGATGAGGGAACTGAGACTTTGGAATAGTGAACTGACTTACTGAGGTTGTAAATAACAGACTCCAGATTTGAACCTAGGATTGTAGCTTTAAAGCTTGTGACCATAAATGGCCATTCCTTTCTTTGTTAAAAGACGGCAACTCTAAGTAAATTGGGGATCCTAACAGACTTGATTCTCCTATTCTTCATGTTGTTTTGAAATAACTACTTTATCAGGTTTTTTTTTTCTTTTTGAAAATGAGTAAGTATAAATTAATGCATCTCCTTTGTACCCCAGGAATAAGTGTTAAATCTCATTCTTTTGTGGGCTTATCACCTGAAGTTCCACCATTATAAGAAATTGGAAATTTTAGAAGTTTCTCTTTTTTTAATACCCCAGTAGTCAAGCTGTTTGTGACTCTCTGTGTGTGTATAAATTTTCGCAAATGATGCTTTTTATTTGCCTACTGGTAGATGAATAGGATGGACTTAAAAAAAATCTCTATTATTGTTCTAGGGTTGAGCTCCATAGAATGAAAATATCCCGGCCCCTGCCTGAAGTGGGTAAATATACAATGGTCTTCCACACCAGAGACAAAGGCAATGAGGTGAACGCGGAACGGTAAGTCCTGGCTTCACCTGCCTGGCAGGCTACCCCCCTAGTGTGTTCTGTCAATAAGGACTATGTTGAATTCGATCAGATTTGAGCCAGTTCATTGTGTTAAAAGATTTGTATTAAAGAAATTTTCAAACAGACACAAAAGGAGAGAAAGTGGTGCACTGAACTCTCACGTCTACAGTTCTCAACTCGTGGCCTCTCTTCTTTCCCTCAGTTTTTTTCTGACCCCACTGGGTTTAGAAACGTGTGACAGATGTCATAGCCTTTCATGTGTAACTGTTTCAGTATCTTAAAATATAAACGGTTTTAAAAAAGGAATCACAATACCATTATCATACCTAGAATGAAATTAACAATATCTCCTTAATGTCATCAAATGTCTAGTCAGTGTTAAAAGCTTTTTTATTTTTAAAACCAGTTGGTCAGATCAGTGTCTAAACAAGGTCCACATGGCATTTGAATGATCTCTTTTAGTCTGTAGGTTCCCTCTCCCCTTCTTTATGAGTTCCTTGATATTTATTTGTGGAAGAAGCCAGATTATTTGTCCAATAGAATTCCTTACATTACGGATTTTTTCAATTGCATCCTGGTAGTATAACTTAATGTGTCCTCCTGACTTCTGTTTTCTCATAAACTGGGCGTATTAGTCAGGGTTCTCTAGAGGGATAGAACTAATAGGATAGATGTATATATGAAGGGGAGTTTATTAAGGAGTATTGACTCACACCATCCCCAGGTGAAGTCCACAATAGGCCTTCTGCAAGCTGAGGAACAAGGAAGCCAGTCCAAGTCCCAAAACCTCAAAAGTAGGGGAGCCGACAGGGCAGCCTTCAGTCTGTGGCCAAAGGCCCGAGAGCCCCTGGCAAACCACTGGTGTAGGTCCAAGAGTCCTAAAGCTGAAGAACTTGGAATCTGATGTTCAGGGGCAGGAAGCCCAGGAGAAAGATGAAGGCTAGAAGACTCAGCAAGTCGGCTTCTCCCACCTTCTTCTGCCTGCTTTATTTTAGCCACGCTAGCAGTTGATTAGATGGTGCCCACCCACATGGAGGGTAGATCTGCCTCTCCCAGCCCACTGACTCAACTGTTAATCTCCTTTGGCAACACCCTCACAGATACACCCAGGAACAATACTTCGCATCCTTCAATCTAGTTAAGTTGACACTCAGTATTAACCGTCATACTGGGATTTCTCTTCATTTCTGGAGACTTGAACAGAATCTGAATACTATTTGTGGGCAAGAATTTTCATCTATGGTGTTGTGTACTTCCTCCAGTGTCACAGCAGGAGGATGTAATGTCTGGTTGTATCATTTTGGGATATTAGGATTGATCTGTGAGTTTCGATATCGCCAGTCTAACCTATGCATTGTGAGATTCCCCATCAGTTTTTTACCTAATGACTTCAGCAGTCGTTGATGCTGGATTTCTAAATGTATTATTTAATTAGGAGTTGCAAAATTGTAATATTCTAATTCTGTTGTTCCTTCTGCATTTATTAGATTTTTCTACAAAGTACTTTCTCTTTTCATGTATTTGGGTACTCTAGGGTATAGTTTTTACAGGAAAGGCAAAATAAAGAGAAAGAGTCAAGCACTGATTAAAATTTTTTCAGACTAATGCTTGGTGTTTCCTAGCGTCCTTCAGGATGTAGTTCTTGTACTTTTTGGTACTCATATTGTCTCATCTTTGGCCAATGGGATCTTCTTCAAGCTGGGTCCTGAATCCCAGTAGTCCTCAAGAGCTTCCCTCCCTCTGCTCTGCCGTGACGAGATGTTCTAGGTTCTTCTTGTACTTTTCATGCCTTGGGAATTGGCCTATTCACCAAGGAATCCTGGCAGATAAGCCAGTTCTTATGAGGCTTTGATTGAAGAATCTGTATTTCTTTGTTTTGATTTTTCCCCTTAAATTTTCAAACAGTATTAAGGGGCTTTTTGTGCTTTTGTTATAGTCTACATTTTAAAGCAATATTAAAGTGCTTTCAGCCTGATATTAAAGAATCCTGTTAAAAGTTTATTTATTTTTTTCAAGGCAGGATCTCACTCTGTTTGTTACCCAAGCTGGAGTGCAGTGGCGTGACCATGGCTCACTGCAGCCTCAACCTCCCAGGCTCAAGCAATCCTCCCAGCTCAGCCTCCCAGGTAGCTGGGACCACAGGCATGTGTCACCATGCTTGGCTAATTTTTTTTATTTTTTGTAAAGACAGGGTCCCCCTGTGTTGCCAAAGGCTGGTCTCAAACTCCTGGGCTCAAGCAATCCTCCTGCCTTAGCCTCCCAAAGTTCTAGGATTACAGCATGAGCTACCATGCCTGGCCTAAAGTTTATATTTTAAAGCATTATTAAATGTCTTTTTGCCCTTTTGATAGAGTCAACCACTCCAACAAAATAGCTATTTCTATTTTCTACGTTTTTCTAGTCATTGTCCATAGGTGTGCATTTTTCTTTTATATTAAAAAATTAATTATTGAATAGATACAAGAGTGCTCCTAAATTGTATGAAAAGTGTGAAGATTCTTGATGCCATGAGCACTGCTGGTATCTCCCACCCCCACTCTGAGTGCATGACCTGTGTGGTCCTCCCTAATCCTGTAGTCTCCCCCTTTGCATCTCCCCTATCCACCTACCCAGGTAACACCTCTCTGAATTTTCGTGATAAGTATTTGTGATAATGATAGTTATTTCTGCTGTTTCTTGGTTTTCTTGTTTTCCCATATGTTTATATCCCTAAACAAAAGATTGCTTAGTTCTGCATGTTTTTCAACTTTATGTAAATGAAATCACACTGCATTTATTCTTCTCTGACTTTATTTAGCTGAACGTGATGCATCTGATCCCCATCCATATTGTCATGGGTAACCAGCATTTATTGTTTTCACTGCTGCGCAAGTAGAACCTATTCAGTTCACTGCCTGCTTGTCTTCCCAGATTCCATGGCTGTGGCCACACTAGTGACTTCTTTAAATGCATCCTGCTCTTTTGCGTGTCTGTGCATCTTGCCCAGGGTGGTCTCTCTGCCTGGAGTGCGCTTTCCTTCACCTTCTTCACTTGTTGAATTTCTCTGTTTTAATAAACATTTAATAACCTTACTGAAATTTCCCTTCTCCCTGACGCCTCGCCAGACTTCCTCATTAGGTTAGGTTGCCCTTCATTCATCCTCACCTACATACATTCCAAAATTTTTGGAGGCTTGTGAAGGCTATGTACCCACGTACAGACACAAACTTTCCTTATAACACAGGAAGATTCAGAGATCCCCTGAAGCTCAGCTGAGGATCAGTTAGCAGTGGATGGCACATATCCTGTTGTATCTGTGTTCCTTGCACATCCTTCTGTCCTGTAGACTGGGGGCTCACTGAGTGCAGTGACCCTTTTCATCATGGGTCCCTGGGTTCTCACATGTAGTCTGACACATGAATACATGGCTATCACGTCTGTCACCTTCAATGGGGAAAACAAACTTTGTGATAGTATGAAACACAACAGGTACAATAATTTACAAAAATATGTTTGCTACACTTCGGGGCAAGGCAAAATGCAGTGGAGACATACATTAAATTCTTGTCTTATCATTCACATTTGTTCTTTTTATCTTTAGGATGAAGCTCTTACACCAAGTGTCACGAGTCTGGAGAACAGATGGGTTGAGTAGTTGTTCTTATAAATTAGTATCCGTGGAACACAATCCTTTGTATGTCAACATCACAGTGGATTTCTGGTCTGGTGCATGATCCTGGATCTTTTGGTGATGTTTGGAAGAACTGATTCTTTGGTTGCAATAATTTTGGCCTAGAGACTTCAAATAGTAGCACACATTAAGAACCTGTTTCAGCTCCTTGTTGGGCTGAATTTTTCCTTTTTGTATTTTCTTAGCAGAGCTCCTGGTGATGTGGAGTATAAAACAGTTGTAACAAGACAGCTTTCTTAGTCGTTTTGATCATGAGGGTTAACTATTGTAATATGGATACTTGAAGGACTTTATATAAAACGATGACTCACAGGATAAAATGAATGCAATTTGAGGACTCTGGTTGAAGGAGATTTATTTAAATTGGAAGTGATATATTATGGGATAAAAGGCCACAGGAAATAAGACTGCTGAATGTCTGAGAGAACCAGAGTTGTTCTTGTCCAGTGTAGAAAGGTACGAAGATACAATACTGTTATTCATTTATCCTGTACAATCGTCTGTGAAGTGGTTGGTCCCAGGTGAGAAGAAGGCCACAAAAGAGGGGAGAAAAGGTGACGAATCAAGATGGAGTGAACTTGGGAATGAAGAGGTAGCAGGAGGGCAGAGTGTCTCCTGCAGAGGCAGCAGCAGCTGAGCTGGTTGCAGCTGCTGACAGCCTGCAGGGGAGGCACCTGCCCAGGTATGCCTTCCAGTGATGCCCACCAGAGGACACGTTATCTATTAGTTTTTAGAGTTTTTGTAAAATGATTTTGTACAAGTAGGATATGAATTAGCAGTTTACAAGTTTACATATTAACTGATAATCAGTACGTCTATCAAGTACCTCTGTAGTAAAATGTGAAAAAGCTTTCAGTGTTCCTTCGTGTTTTTTTATCTTTGAGGCCTACAGATATATTCATTTCAGTATCCATAATTCTAAAGAGGTTAAAAACAGAACAAATGAAACAAAGCCCTCCACTCCCTCTGTCTCCCATCCTTCTGTTCCTCTCTCTTGTTCGTCTCATGTGTGACCTCCTTGTGGAACCAGCTCCAGTCTTAGGATAGGCCCATCTGTGTCTCACTCCCTGGGCACCTCCATGAATGCATTATGCTTATCACGCAAGCCCTGGGGGTTCTCAATCCATGATGATTGTGTGACATCTCAACAGTTAAACTTTAACATGAATGAGTGCCAGCCAGGAAGTTTAAATAACATCTAATCCTTCCCAAGCAGGGAGAGGGAGTAGGAAGGTTTGGTGCTAAGAAAAAACAAGAGTTATCACCACCCAAATGGGGAAGGAGAATTTGAAAGGGCAATACACTTTATAGACATGACAGGTTTACCTAGGGCTGGCTTGGTTTTAGTTTAGCTTTTAACTCAGCACAGGGAGCAAAAGAGCAAAAGTGTTTTTTTTTTCTTTTCCTTTTTTTTTTTTTTTTTTTGGCGACAGGGTCTTGCTCTGTCACCCAGGCTGGAGTGTGGAGGTGCAGTCTCAGCTTCCTGCAGCCTCCGCTCCCCAGGCCCAAGTGACAATCCTTCCACCTCAGCCTGCCAAATAGCTGGGACCATAGGTGCTCACCACCACTCCCAGCTATTTTTTTTGTGTTTTTAGTGGAGTTGGGGTCTCACCGTGTTGCCCAGGCTTGTCTTGAACTCTAGAGCTCAAAATCAATCCGCCTGGCTAGGGTGCCCAAAGTGCTGGGATTACAGGTGTGAGCCACAGTGCCCAGCCATGGTTTTTCTTTACCTAGCAGAGAAATACTTAGGGTTTTCATGTTTTTTGCTCAAACTTTGTAAAGGAGCTTCATTCTTGGGAGAGTTGCTAATGGGGCTGTAGTGTGTTGAGTGAATCTCCCCCTCACTGTCCCTTCTCTTCTCTAGAACCTTTCTCTAGAGCTCTGTCCCAATTTGCTTGACTATGACCATATTAACAGATGGTAATTGAGAGGTTGTAGGTCCCTCCCTCATCATGGTTGGGAAGGGCAATGGAAGAGAATGGTGTGTGCAAGGAATTTGAAGATCTGTATTTGAGAACTCAATTTCTTACTCAATGGAAATGGAACATAGCTAGTACCATGCAGAAACTCTCTGTGTTTTTTTGACATCTGCAATTTTTTAATGTTGGAAACACTGAACGATGCCTTTTACTTTTCTTCAGGTAGTTCTTTCAACCAAGATAATCTAAAAGTCCCTTAAATGACTTGTTATGAAACTTCTTGAGATGGAAGATAGATTTTTAAGACCTTGACACTGCCACTGTGGCACTTTCCCTGCACTGGAGCGTCAAAGACTGGTGACATGGGGCATGAAGCTACCTGCCCATTCACTGCTGCCTCTCTCCATGCTCTTGCCTCCCCGCTGGGCGGGGGTTAGGCTTCAAAGGAACTGGCTTCCTCCAGTTCCCGCCCTATGCATTTTTTCATAGTTGCCACAAAGAGGCCTACCGTTTTAAATATTGTAGAGATAGCTGTGCCTACTATAATTTCTAAGGATTATATGGGGGCAGGCTATTTGGATATCACAACTACCTAACACAAAGAGTGTGTTCTTTGAAGTTTTTATTGATTTTTTTTTCCTCACCTATACTGGCATTCATTTCTATAGTGCTTTACAGTTTGTGATATCTTTATGACACACTTTATTGATGCTGCTGACTTTTTTTTTTTTTTGAGACAGTCTCACTCTGTCACCGAGGCTGGAGTGCAGTGGCACAATCTCGGCTCACTGTAGCCTCCACCTGCCGGGTTCAAGTGATTCTCCTGCCTCAGCCTCTCAAGTAGCTGGGATTACAGGCATGCCTCACCATGCCCTGCTAATTTTTATATTTTTAGTAGAGACAGAGTTTCACCATGTTGACCGGGCTGGTCTCGAACTCCTGACCTCAGGTGATCTGCCTGCCTCGGCCTCCCAAAATGCTGGGACTACAGGCGTGAGCCACTGTGCCTGGCCGATGCTTCTGACTCTTGAGGTAAGAGGGCAGATGAGTAAGTAGAGGTCCCAGCCAGGAGAGTGACTTGCCAGGAGTCTCACAGGCAGCAAATGGCAGAGTCAGAGCCAAACTCAGGCCTTCTGACTTTCAAGACCATTACACCATATTGCCTTCTTCTTGGCTTCTCTTATACTTTGCAGTAATTTTCGTGAATGTATGTCCTTGTCGGAATTCCTGCAGAGAGTTAGTATGGTCTGGACCGTGAAAAGTGCATTCCTGTTCTCAGCTGCTCTCAGAACTTTGTCCCCAACTCCCTCCCTAGTTTTTCTGCCCTTACCCCTGTCACTTCTACTCAAGCCCCAATGGATAGATTTCCTGGGAGCCCCAAAATGCTCTGTGAATGGACTTGAGTGAGATAAAAGACATTTTCTCCCAGATTTGAAATTTACTTTCCCCAATCCTATTCATATATGCAGTCCCTACCAAAAACCATTAACATGTTCTGCAAGATGAAGCATATTTAGGTACATTTCATTAGTTCCTTTTCACCAATCACATTCTATAACTTAAAAAAAAGCCCTCTATCCTTAGTGCCTTCCATATTTTACGCTATTTCTACCATCGTTGATTTTTTTGTATATGCGTAACCATCTTATACCTGCTGAGAGGGCATGACCATTCTAAAAATATACACAAGGGAGTGGTTTAGAGGCTCCACCCTTAGGAAGTATACCTGTACAGTAAAGGCTCCATTGTTCCATTGATAATTTTTAAGATTTAAATAAAATTATCAAACCTTGTGTGCCCATGTGTGGAGTGTGTGTGTGTGTGTGAGAGAGAGAGAGAGAAAGAGAGAATGAGAGAGAGATGTGGGGGCTTAGAGCAGAGGTTGGTGAAGGGTGGGACATAATAATAAACTAAGTGCTTGCTCTGTATCAGTTTCCCTGATATAACTTCCTGATTGGCATCTCTTATAGGCTGATGCACACTTTACGTATCTTACTGAATCCTCCCAGTCCTGTGGGAGGAGAGACCAGTTTTTCTGAAGCAGGCTCCAAGAAGCTAAGTGACTTGTCAGAGAGCTGGGATTTGGAGCCAAGTACTTTGACTCCAAAGTTCATGTTCTTAACCACTTCATGGTGATGGATAAATAAATATACCTACACTAGGGAGGAATAAATAAACCTTGTTTCCTTGAGGAAACTTGGAGAGTGTCAATGCCTTTCAGCCAAAACCCCCCAGGAACACATTGCAGATAAATTAATTGGGTTAGAGTTGATCAAAGGTACAAAATTTCAGTTGGAGGAATAAATTCAAGAGCTCTGTTTGGAAAAAAATTGGGATTGTGACTAGTTGCAGTCATTGCAGTGAGTGAGAACACACCATGGGGGATCCATGAAGCAACTCAGTAGAAGGAAGTTAGAACTATTACAGCATTTGGGCTTTGGTTGGGTCATTTGGGGAGGGTCCAAGAAAGGGTTTGCTCTGTTGGATATTATCAGAAAGCAGGGGCAAGTATGTGGTTGTATATTTCAGTAAGTTTTATTTGTTGGGAGGGAGACTAGCAAGAGAATAAAGCTGTAATTGGGAAGACATAGCAGTCACTAATTTTAGCCAAGAAAGCAGGTGTTTGGTTTTTTGTGGGTGGCACAGTGACCTTGTTTTTGTGCGTAGACAAAATTATGCAGTGGCCTTGGCTTGCCTCATTTTATCATGGTCTCAGAGTGACCCTATGAGGCTGGTATTCTGTGAGATTGTTTATGTCTAACAGGAGAATAGTTGAGCCTAATTGTGAGTGCCTCACCAGCTTCTGTTGCTCTGTTCTTTTTCTCAAGAGGAACTCAGGGTAGAAACCTCTAGAAAGTAGGGCATGACAGTACCATTTCTCCAAATTCCAGGATTTGGCTATTTGTGTCTTAACAATGTGGAGTGGGAGGGTGTGCTGGGGGAAGGGTTGGTTGGAGAAGGGCATGGGATCTGTGTTTCTCGGCAAGGCTGCCTTTCTCTGCAATGTTCCTGGATCCCTTCACGGGATCTGGCCACTTGAGCCTTATAATACAATAGCAAACACAATAGTCTACAGCTACCCTTGGGGTTCTTCTTTGATTCGGTCTCACTTATACAAGCTGAGAAGGAACTGGAAGAGGCATTACAGGAAATACTAGACCCAGAAGGAGAAAGGAAATTGTTCCATCAATAGAAAGGCGAAACCAGCTTAGTTTCTAATTCCTCAACCACAACACAGGTTGTCAGTCAGATTGGTTGGGGTGGGGGTGTGAGATTGAGAGGAGATTAGATTTTCAAGTTCACATGACTAGTATTCCTTTTCTTTATGGGTAGCCAGAAAATATCTGATCTGCTTAAAATAGAAGCAGTTCCTGTTTATTCCAGCTGATGTAGACAAAGAAAAGCTACAAGGCTGACAAGTAGGAGCAGTGGGCTTTCAAACATTAAATGACAAACTGTTTGCCTGCCAGGAGCCTGTGGGGCAATCTGGGGAGGGAAATGGCCAGCCAAGAGAGCATGATGACCCGCCTGGTGTTGCAATCAAGTAAAACTTGCGCAAATTATCCTGACACATTTTTGGTGTTAGGTAGTAATCATTCTTTGCCCACCTGATAAGCAGGTCAACTGTTGAAGAAGGAAACTTCACGAGAGAGTTGTGTCTGGGCCTGTCTCATGCTCAGCAAGCTGCCAGGTCCCTAGAGCCAAGCCGCCTGGCTCCCCTTTGCCTCCCTGCTTTGCTGGGGCTGGGGCTGGGGCTGGGGCTGGGGCTGAGCCTGGGCCTGCCTGAGCATTGGCTTGGGGCCACTTCCAGTCCCTGGAGCCAGAAGGAAGAGGGGCAAGGCTGGGCCTCCAGGGAAGGTGGAGGGAGGTGGGAGCAGGAATTGGGCGGAACAGAAACTGTCCTGAGGTCAAAACAGGAGAGCCCTTAGAGGGAAGCGCAGGAGTCCTGAATGGCCGGACTCTGCAGGGTGATCCTCAGACCTCGTTTCTGTCTTAGCTGAAAAGTGTGTCCTCCTCAAGTGTTGGAGCCCCAGGACATAGTGGGTGCCTGTGTTTAGGACCTCATTTGGTTTTGGAAGGAGCAGAGCCTACCTCCATTTACAGCAGACTTTGCACCTTCTATTAAGGAGGAGGCTGAGGCTCCAGGAAGGAAGCTACCTGGAGAGGGGGCAGGGGGCAGGGGCTCACTGAAGGCCCTTTCTCTTTTAGTTATTGCTTGGTAAGGAAGTCAGGGGATATGATTGAAGGAGCAGCAGGTGGGCCATCTTATCCCACAATGGCTCTTTCACGCTGCCACTGCTGTGCTGGATTCCACCAACTAGAGATCAACCTCAGTTATCAAGAAAATGTCATAGAGATTGAGAGAGTGGAGATGAGTTGTCACCCACTCCTTAGTATGAATTGGTTTCCAAAAAGGCCTTCCCCTGACCTAGCCGAGATCCAATCATAAGACGGGAATTTTGCATGTAGAGAGAATCTTGGAGCATGAAGCCCTGCAAGGGAAGGCAGGAGTGGGTTTGGGGCAGGAATTGCTTAGGCGGTGGGGAGATGAGGGCACTGGAAAGCCCAGTGAGTGGTAGAGGCAAAAGGCACCAGAACACACAGGAGAGAGTGTGGGGAGGGAGATGAGAGCACAGCTGTTTCAAAGCTTTGCCCAGAGGAACCTTCTTCCCTCTCCTCCCGTCTTCTCAAGGACCACAGAGAGAACCTTCTCAGCCAAGCACAAGTGTCATTTATCTCGATATCCCATGATCTTCATTCAGGAGAGACAAGGGGGTCAAGGAGAGGAGAGCTGGCTGTGCTGTCAGGACATGGACCTTTGGTTCCCTCTTCTGGGAATCAGGGATTGGGCTCCTGCACCAGCTTTACAACCGAGGCAAGTCCCGTCCAATCCTCCTTGTCCCTCCGCTGCCCCACCGCTCAGCCTCACTCACAGGTACCTGGTGGGGACATGGGATGGGGGTGCTGCCTGCGTCTGAGTCAGCTGGGAGCAGGACGCCAAAGTGACAGGTATGTTTTCTTCATGAAGAACGCACAGTTCTGCAGTTAGCATTGGCGAGGTTTCCACTGCTGCCAGTTGCAAGAGGAAAAGGATTTGCAGAGCCTTAGTTTCATCACTGCTTCTGGGATAAGTGTAGCAGGAGCGAAAAGTAAAAGTGAGCGTAGAAGTTCCCACCGTTCAACTGTATGGCAGGGTTTGCCAGCATCCAGCAGGAAGCCACACCCTGTGTCTGCAGTTTCTACTTCCTCCACTTTAATTCCCAGGCTTTAGGCTTTTCTGTTGGAAAACTGTTTTGTTAGAGTCGTATATGACATTGGTAAAAATGAAAGTGAACAGATTTTAAAGCTCTCTTTATTTATAAGACTAGACAAATGTTGAGTTATAAGAATTTCCTTCAGGACCACAAATGGAAACAGTTCAGATGAGAAATATTTTGACAGTAAACAGAAATCCCTGTAAATCATCCCATTCTATTGGCTGGCTTGCTTCTCTTCAGTTTGAAAAGGTCTCAAGCTGAGACCATTCAGGGCAAAGACTGAGTAAATATATAACAGGCGCCTTGTCTGTCCACAGAAGTCCCCACACTTTCTTTTGTTTGTTTGGAGACAGAGTCTGGCTCTTTCATCCGGTCTGGAGTGCAGTGGTGTGATCTCAGCTTACTGCAACCTCTCTCTCTCGGGTTCAAGTGATTCTCCTGCATCTGCATCCCAAGTAGCTAGAATTACAGGCACCTGCCATCATGCCTGGCTAATTTTTGTATTTTTGTAGAGATAGAGTTTCACCATGTTGGCCAGGCTGGTGTTGAACTCCTGACATGAAGTGATCTGTCCGCTTTGGCCTCCCAAAGTGCTGGGATTACAGGCAGGAGCCACCGTGCCCAGCCCACACTTTTAATTAACGGAGAATTGAGGCTACTAAACACATACCACTCTGCAAGGTATGAAAGAAAATTTGAACCACTGTTAAGAATTATTCTGGAGAATAAAAGGATCTGAAGGTGGCCTGAAGAGAATCACCTGTCTCCATACATGGGAGCTACTCTAGAAAGAAATGCAAAAGGTATATTTCAGTAATCTTTTCCTGGCTTCTCTGTTCCCCTGACAATACTGAGATCAATAGAATCCTTAGAAGCTTCTTTTAGATAACGGTAAGAGATACGGGCAGATTGCTAGCCAAATACAGCTCTGGGTTACTGTGATAACACAGGTTCTTTCGAATGTATTTGTTTTCCCAGATTAAAAATAAGCAGGGATGGAAGTAGTTATTATGCATTTTTCAAATTCTCTTTTCAACAGTCTATATAAATGTTGCAGAATCCTAGACTAGGATGAAAAGTAGGAGTCATGGGAACTGCAGGAGCCTGAGATCCTAAAGGAAGTCCGTACCATCTGACTTGGCAATGTAAGACACACATGTTAGTGTGGGGCACAAACTGGGAATATTAGGAGAGAGCTGGTTCCAGCACCAAATCCAGAGTCACTTGGGGAAGGAGGTATGGTGGCAATCCTTTATGCTTAATACTCAATTCTGCTCCAGTAGAACATGGTACCCAGGAGAACCCAAAACTGGAATAGAAAAAAAACAAGGAAAAATAAATAAGGGATTGTTTTAGAAACACCTCATTCTTGGAAAAAAATGATGTTAGGTTCATTCAGGCTTAGGTGACAACAGATATTTTTGTTTGTTTTTCTTTATTCTTAAAAAAAAAACCAAAATGGGATACATGTGCAGAACGTGCAGGTTTGTTACACAGGTATACGTGTGCCATGGTGGTTTGCTGCACCTATTGACCCATCCTCTAAGGTCCCTTCTCCTCACCCATCACCCCTCAACAGGCCCTGGTGTGTGGTGTTCCCCTCCCTGTGCCCATATGTTCTCATTGTTCACCTCCCGCTTATGAGTGAGAACATGCGGTGTTTGATTTTCTGTTCCTGTGTTAGTTTGCTGAGGATGGTGACTTCCAGCTTCATCCATGTCCCTGCAAAGGACGTGATCTCATTCCGTTTTATGGCTGCATAGTATTCTAGTGTGTATGGACCGCATTTTCTTTATCCAGTCTATTGCTGATGGGCATTTGGGTTGGTTCCATGTCTTTGTTAGACAACAGATTTTTAAGAGTAATCTCGTTATAAGCAACATCACTGGGCCAGATGTGACACCAAATCCATCCTGCTCCAAAGCATCACTTATTACCTGCCACTCAGAGGCAGCTTCTCTGTTCGCCACATTCTGATCCCAGTTCTCATCCTAGACTCCTTCTCTACTGGGGTTGCCCTTTTCGTCTGTGCTAAACTCTTTTTGCCATCAAGGCCACTTATCCTCCAATGCTTTCCTGTTTCTAGTATGTACCATTTTGGGGTAAGCATTCCTTGCTTCTAGTATTAAACTTCTCCCAGGGAACTTCTCTTTTTTCCTAAAATGCTTGTGACCTGGAATGGCTTCCTCTGAAGAATGCCACAGAACTGAAGATGCCTGACTTAGGCAAGGGCTGAGTTTTATTTTAGTTTATTTGGGCTCTGTTTTAGATCTGGCACTTACTCCTGGGTAACTTTAGTCAAGTCACTTAAATTTCCTGAGCTCCAGTTTCTACATTTATAAAATAAATTTTATATTTTATAAAATTTATAAAATGACTGACATAATGGGGCAACTGACATAATGCGGATAGGTGGCGAGGCCTACCCCAGAGCTAGAGCAGTGAATGAGATAATGAAATAATAGGATCTAATGTTTATTAGAATACCTTATTATGCATCAAGCACTGTTCTAAGTGTTACCCATGTAACTGAAGTTAATGCTTCCAAAACCCTATGGAGAAATGGAGGCACAGAGAAGTAACTTACCCAAGGTCATAGAACTAGTAGATGGTGGAGCTGGGATTCAAATCCAAGCAGTCAGCTTCAGAGTTTAGCTAGTTAATCACTAAGAAAAAGCCCCTTGCAAGCAACAGTGAAACGGGCATGCTTAAAAGCTCTCATTAAGCACAATTCTTGAGAGCCCCACTGAATTTCTCTGTTCCTTGTAACATGGGAGACTGGCGACCTGCTTAGCTACTGTTGTGGGGATTTAATATTAAAAATATTTGACATGGCGCC
This sequence comes from Papio anubis, assembly GCF_008728515.1. Lineage (NCBI taxonomy): Eukaryota > Metazoa > Chordata > Mammalia > Primates > Cercopithecidae > Papio > Papio anubis. The sequence goes on along the minus strand of NC_044977.1, from coordinate 39,038,389 downwards.
TTGTTTATAGCAGCTCTCAATACATTTAATCATTTAATTCCCTTCCCTTCTCTCTTTTGAATTTCAAGAGGGAATTAACTAGATACAGAGTTTATTTGATACTTGTAGAAAATCAAGGGTTACAACTGGTTTGGAGTTCTGAGATACTCAAAGCCTTTAAACATTATCCCACAGTTCCTGCTAATATGGCACAAATAGAAACTTCACTGTTATCTTTCATTCATTCAACAAATGATTGAGCTCTTATTACATGCTGTGCTTGGCACTGGGGTTACAAAGAACAGCTGGTTCTCAGCTTTTTGCAGTCAAATATGTCATCATGGACATGTTCCATCATAGAGGTGTGCACAGGATGTTGTGAGAGCTCCTAACAGGTTGGGTTCAGGGATCATGAAAGACCCCTTGAAGGAGTTGATTTCCCTCTCCTTCCTGCCTCACTCAGTTTATCACCCCCTAATCCAGCATTTATTTCTCTCTTTCTCCTTTTTTTTTTTTTTTTTTGAGATAGAGTCTTGCTCTGTCACCAGGCCGGAGTGCAGTGGCATGATCTCGGCTCACTGCAACCTCCGTGTCCTGGGTTCAAGTGATTCTCCTGCCTCAGCCTCCCGAGTAGCTGGGACTACAGGTGCATGCCACCACACCCAGCTAACTTTTGTATTTTTAGTAGAGATGGGTTTCACCATGTTGGCCAGGATGGTCTTGATCTCTTGACCTTGTGATCCACCCGCCTCGGCCTCCCAAAGGCCAGCATTTGTTAAAGCATAGTGTTATGGTTCAGCTATGTCCCCAATCAAATCTCATCTTGAATTGTAGCTCCTGTAATCCCCATGTGCCATGGGAGGGATCTGATGGGAGAGAATTGAATCATGGGAGTGGGTTTTTTCCATGCTGTTATCCTGACAGTGAATAAGTGTCGTGAGATCTGATGGTTTTATAAAGGGCAGTTCCCCTGCACACGCTCTGTTGCCTGCTGTCATGTAAGACATGCCTTTGCTCCTCCTTCGCCTTCTGCCATGATTGTGAGGCCTCCCCAGCCATGTGGAACTGTGAGTCCGTTAAACTTCTTTTTCTTTATAAAGTACATGGTTTGGGGTATTTCTTCATAGGACTATGAAAATGGACGAATACACATAGTAAACACCTGAAGGATGGTTCAGGAGTCCATTATGTAAGACTATCTGAATAATAATGAGAACTTATTTGCCTTTTCACTGTTTTCCTATTTGCACTGATGGTGTAAAAGCAGTGGAAAGTAAAACTGCTGGAGTATCAGCAAGAATCAAGGCAGAGTCACTAAACTGTGTTAGTGGTCATTGTGTCTTCACTGCTATGCATTTGCAGTAAAAAAAAAAAAAAAACTTTTTTTTTTTTTTGATATGGAGTCTTGCTCTGTCACCCAGGCTGGAGTGCAGTGGCTTGATCTCGGTTCACTGCAAGCTCCCCCTCCCAGGTTCACGACATTCTCCTGCCTCAGCCTCCTGAGTAGCTGGGACTACAGGTGCCTGCCACCATGCCCGGCTAATTTTTTTGTATTTTTAGTAGAAATGGGGTTTCACCATGTTAGCCAGGATGGTCTCGATCTCCTGACCTCGTGATCCGCCCGCCTCGGCCTCCCAAAGTGCTGGGATTACAGGTGTGAGCCACTGCGCCCAGCCAAAAAATAAAAACATTTAAAAAGCCAGTTTCACTTGAGATTGTCCTCAATGAAGCAGTAAGAACTACTAATTTTATTACATTTTGGTCTTTGAGTACACATCTTTTAAAATATTCTGCATGACAATAAAGGAAGTATTCATTGATAAAGGAGTCTGTTGCATAGTGTAATATGGTTGTCTTGAAAGCACTTGCATGATTGTGTTGTGTACTGAATTTTTTTTTTTTTTTAAAGGAAACACCACTTTTACTTGAAAAAATGAGGAACAGACAAGCTATGGTTGTTCAGACTTGGACAGGTGGCAGATATTTTCTTGAAAATTTACAAAGTGAGTCTGTCACTTCAAGGAAAACAACTGACAATATTCATTGCTAATGATAAATTTGAGCTTTCAAGCAAAAATCAGAACCTTGAAAAACTTGTAGCTGTCACCATGAACTTGATAGCATCCCATTGCTTAAGGTATTTTCTGATGTGGCAATATCAATGCCACATGTGATTTTTTGGATATTGCATAAATAAATCAGTTAACATTTGGAAGATCTACATAATACAATGAACTAATATTTTTTCCAAATAAGCAATCTATGATGTTATAGAGTTATAAATGGCTGAAAGATATATGCAAAGTGCAAGACAAACTAATGTAATGTATTTTTAACATAACAGAGTATGAAAAGCTCATTAACAGAATTTCAGATTCCAAATTGCAACTGATCTTTAAGAAGCTACTACTTGTGGGCTGGTGCAGTGCTCATGGCCATAATCCCAGTGCTTTGGGAGGCCAGGGTGGGAGGATTGCTTGAGGCCAGGAGTTCAAGACCAACCTAGGCAACAAAGCAAGCCCTAGGCACAATGGTGTGCACCTGTAGTCCCAGTTACTGGGGAGGCCAAGGCAGGACGATTACTTGAGTCCAGGAGTTGGAGGCTGCAGTGAGCTGTGATTGTGCCACTGAACTACATCATGGGTGACAGAGTGAGACTCTGACTCAAAAAAAGAAAAGAAATGAAATGAAACTACTACTTGTGGAGTTTTGTGTAGTATTGAAGAATATTCACAATTTTCTTCACATTCACAATTATCTTCAGATTGCACTTCACAAGTTCAGATAATTGTGAATATTATTAAAATACTATTTTTTTCAATTAGAATGTATTTTCTTCAAATCATTCAACCGAGGCAACATATTACAACCGACTGAATGAAGGCGCAAATATGAGAATCCAGCTGTCTTCTATTTAGCTAGTCATTGAAGAGATTTACAAAAAAGTCACTATTATAAAATAGTTATTTTCCACAAAAATATGTTGTGATAATTTTTAATGGGCTTATTATTTTAAAATAAATATTTAAAATTTTCTATGTTAATTTCCAATGGGATAAATGCCAATAGATAGAGGCCACATAGAGAAAAGCCTTTTGGAGTCCTCAATAATTTTTGAGAGTATAAGTGAGTTCTGAAATCAAAAGTTTGTGACTGCTTCTCTGAGGCAATGGTTCTCAATCCTGACAGCAGATCATCTGAGGGAAATAAAAAATGCCTTGGCTCAACCCCCAGGTCAACTAAATCAAAGTCTCAGAGGTTGGGATCCAAGCAATTTTTTAAAAACGTTTCCCCACAGGGTTTTAATGTGTAGCCGGGGCTGAGAACCACTGCTCCAACCTCTTGCTGCATACACGTCAGATAAAGTGGGCAGCAGGAAAGGATGAATCTGCCAGAGGCAGCTCTTTGGAAGGATCTGGGCTTATTAGTGTCAGGCAGGGGCCATCTAGATAGGTGACAGTCTTTGATATGTGGATGAAATGAATGAATGAGATCTGGAGACCGGGAGGAGCAGTTCACTAAGAACTCTGGCAAGGGAAAGAGGCTTTCCAGCCCTCTAAAGGCACCTGCGCATCAGTCAGCCGGAAGAAGGAGCTGGTGGGCAGGGCACAGCCTTTCCCTGGTAGGGGAAGTTAACTCCTTGCCTCTCAAGGGAACCCACTGTCCTTCCTCCGGTGCCAGAAGTTTCCCGGCTAGCCTTCAGGCCTGAGGTTTTGTTTCTAGACTTTCTAGTGTGGTTGAGGTAACCAGTGGCACTCTCAAGGTCTCTCCCTATCATCATCCTCTCAGAGATAACATATGTGCTGGGAAATACTCACAGTCCAGCAGAGAATGGCAAATCCAAACCAGGCAACCCCCCAGGCATGTCGGTTCATTGGTCCAGAGATCAGTTCATAGCAGCCCTGAAGGAGTGGGCAATTCCGCATTAGTGTGAGAAGAACCAGAAAGCAGAGAAGAGATTGATGGAAAGCAGGTTCCTCTTGGAATCGATATTGCCTAAGAGTCTGATTTCACATGCCCAGGCTATTTCCATGTCTCTGGGGACAGCCAGCTACTAACAGTGCTTTACTGAGGGAACACAAACAATGCTGTTGAACAGTGATTCTACATCACATTTATTTGTGTCTTTATCACTTAATCTCACTACAAAGTACTGCTATTTTAGCATAACACTCTTTCTATACTGAATATGTGGACAATAAATTCAAAAATCTTAATTCAATTAGAATTTTTCCCTCCTCAAAGGTTTTATTGGTGATTTATTTGGAGGCAATTACTTTTTGATTTGTTTGTTTTTAAATAAAAATGCTTCGGTCCGTGAAAACCAGAGGTCTCCTGTTGCCATTTTTAATAATCACTAAAGGAACCCCTGCATTATGCTCCCTGAATTCTCATTTGATGTTATATTTCAACATTACTGAATTCTGATGAGACCTTGAAGGGTCACAGTGAGCATGCAAAAGAATAATTTTTTTATTCACTAAATCATTCATTCATGCATGTCACAATCCAGTAAGTATTTATACATGGCACACTCTATCCTAGTCACTGTGCTAAGTTCTGGAGTGATATACACGTGTAAGGCTAGAGCTGCCATCTGAGCAGCCTCTACCAAAGCTCTGGGAACCAAAGGGAATGCCTAGGAAATCCTATAAGCAGGGCTGGTTCCATGGACCATGCGGCCCTGCCTCTCACCCCATCTTCCACTACCAGAGGAGGTTTCTCTATAAAGCGAATGAGCTTAAGCTTCAGGGCCCCTTACTTGAAAGACCCTTTCAAGGCCCTGTGCCTAATTTTTTATGCATATTTTTATTGTTTTTCCTAAGAAGGATCCTTCCCTATAATTTGTGTGTGAGGGTGGGGGTGGGGGGTTCCAGCCACAAAAAATCTAGCTCCATCCTTGTCTTCTACTCGTCCTTCACTCATTCTGGCCTTGTCATACTGATTTCCTTTGTGCTCCTTCAAAAAGCTGGGCCTGCTCCCACTTAAGGGCCTTTGCACTCACAGCTCCTTTCATGTAGAATTTTCCTTCCCAGTCTTCCAGTGTCTCATTTTCTCACTTAATTCAGACCTCTGCAAATATCATCTCAACAAAGCCTTTCCTGACAGTGACAGAGAAAAAGACCCTTTCTCCATCCTACTCTATATACTCACCCTGCTTTATTTCTGCTTATGGCCTTTTTGGGCCTGGAATTTTATCATGTATTTGTTTGGTAACATGTTTATTTTCTGTCTCCCATGCTAGAATGCAAGCTCCACGAGGGCAGAGATTTTATGTTGTTCACTGTTGAATTTCTAGAACCTAGAATAAGTGCCTGGCACATAGTAGACACCTAATAAGCATTGACAGAATGAATGGAACATTAAGTAATGTTTACAGCAGTATAACTTGCAACACACTTGATGGTTCACAGAACACTCCCATGTCTGTTACTCCTGAGTCCTCCCAACAATCCCAGGAGGTGGGCATTCATTTAATTATATATATATAAGAGCCCACTTATGCCAGGTACCAAGTACTGGCTGGGCATTTAGCTGTGGCAAACAGAAGCAGGCCTTGCCTTCATGAAGGTCACAGACAGAAGCCCCATTTTTTTTCACCTCTTCTCATTTAGTGCCTTTTCGTGATGTTAGTCAATTTAGTGGTTCTTTACTTGATCTTCCTTCATTTCATCATAACATTTTTGAGGTAGAGTGATGGCAATTTGCATATAGCATTTCTGAGTCACATAAACCAGAACATAGAATATATATATTTGCATCTGACATGCTGTGTGAAATTCTAGTTAATTTCTACTATTACCAGGCTTATAGTGACTTCCCTAATTTCATTAGTCTTCACAGCTATAGCAGCACATTTGTGCATTGTAGATCCTGAAAACCTACAATATGGATGTGAAAAAGTGAAACCTGGGCAACACAGTGAGACCTTGTCTCTACAAAAAATAAAATTAGCCAGGCCTGGTGGTACACGCCTGGAATCCCAGTTAGTTAGGAGGCTGAGGCGGAAGGGAGGATCACTTGTGCCCAGGAGTTCCAGGTTGCAATAAGCTGTGATTGCGGCATGGCACTCCAGCTTGGGTGACAGAGTGATACCCTGTCTCTCAAACAAAACAAAACAAAAACCAGGCCGGGCACGGTGGCTCATGCCTTTAATCCCAGCACTTTGGGAGGCCGAGGTGGGCGGATCACAAGGTCAAGAGATGGAGACCATCTCTGGCCAACATGGTGAAACCCCATCTCTACTAAAAATACAAAAATTAGCTGGGTGTGGTTGTGTGCACCTGTAGTCCCAGCTACTTGGGAGGCTGCGGCAGGAGAATCGCTTGAACCTGGGAGGTAGAAGTTGCAGTGAGCCAACGCATCCACTGCACTTCTCAGCCTACACACAGCTTACGGCAGGACCCATCCCCAGGAAAAAAAAAAAAAAAAAGAAAAAAGAAAAAGGAAAACCATTCACTATTCACTTCTTTATTCACCCATCTATCAAACATCGGTGCTTGCCTTGTGCCAGGCATTATGCTAAGTACTAAAAATATCAAATCTGTAGAATCAGATAATACATAGTCCTCAAGGAGACTCAGAAAAAAATAGACTTGGGAACAACATATAGTTCCAGGTGGTGAATGCAATAATAGAAATAAAGTATACCAGGTCTTGGGGTGGCACCTTTTGCTTGGTGGAAAAGGACAGCAAGAGGGGACTTAGCAAGATCTATGAGCCAGAGAGAATGGTGGTGTGTGGGAATCTGGGAGGCTGGGCTAGGGAGAATCAGAAAGGATTAATAGATAAGAGATGATGTCAAAGGAGCAGAATGAGTGAGGTTGAGAAACAGGGAGCACAGGATGTCAGGAACAAAAAGAGGAATTTCAGAATTCAGGAATTTAGTGGAGGAGTAGGGCTGAGTGATGATGAATTTGTAGTTGGTAGACAGTGGAGGTGGAGTTGTTAGAACAGATGAGGCCAGGGAACTGCAAGGGAACGTGTTAGAAGCATTGTCAAAATGGGTGTGGAGGTCCCAAGATAGAGGAAAAGAGTTCATTTGTATCTTCTCCTCAATTTCTCATGTATCTAAACTTGAGAAAAGGAAGTTGCTTCAGGTTTGTCCTCATAACTACAATATTATATGTGCTAGAAAAAAAATGTGTAACTATGAAATAAACTGGTTATCTGAAGACAAATGTCTTACTTTCTTCCCTTTCAAAGAGGTAATACAGTCTGTACACAATTACAATCAATCAATTGTACACAATTACAATCCAACTTGCATGAGCCAGTTCCAATGTTGAAATATCAAAAGCCTTTTATAGTCCTGAGAATAATTATATTGCACAGCATGATTATAAGCAGTGAATTTGGTTTTTAATAACAGTCTGAATATAATTGATCAAAACAGTGCCAATGTTGCAGTAAAGCTCAATGAGGGTTGCTTTGCACACTGCTGCAAAATAATCTAGATCACTCCCATGCCCTTTTCTGGAATAATGCATCCAGTTCCAGTCCCGGCACCCTGTCAGGTATGTGGTGATCAACAGTGCCATGTCCTTTAATCTGAAAGTGCAGTTTGTTCTACTCCCAAACAAAAGAGCCTGACATTTCTCAGTTATTTAATGAGCTGGTACACCACTAGCTTTCCTTAAAGAAAGCTTTCCTGGGCAGAGCACAGCGTTTCAGTGTACAGTGTCAGCAGATGCTGACTGCAAGTATATGGGGATCCTCACCAGGACTTTTGGGGAATATTAGCAAGTCTTCATTGGCTTAGAGTCTGTGCTTGAAGCCAGAAAACTCGTGTTTCAAAAGCCAGAGGGTTTTTTGAAAAGATGGACATTTACTAGTTGTGTGGCCTCGGCAAGGTATTTGTTAGCATCTCTATATCTAAGTTCTTCATCTGTAAAACAGGGATCCTACTGGCACCTACTACTGAGCATTAAAGGAGATAGTAGATGTGTGGCACTTGAAACAGTGTTTGGCATTAGTAAGTATTCAATAAATGTTAGTTTTCATGACTGTAATCACATTATCCTCATCAGCCTGGCAACTTTTTCAAAAACTATCTGTATGTAAACTACTTTCCATCCAAATCACCAACCTAATGTTTATTAAGACTGTACTACTTTACCATTGAATAAGGAATGTGGATGTGTAATTACTACATTTATCCTCAGCAATAGTCATTGCTTTGGAATTGGCAAAACATTCTTTTTGCACATCATCCCTTCCAATTTATGTTTTGCAAAACTAGAGGAAAACTTTGTTTAATGTAAATATTTCTTGAAATACCAATTCTATACATTGAACAAATTGTCTTTATTTAAACGAAGTTGGATTCTGCTATTGCAGTTCTCATGTTTTGTTAATGTTATTAAAATGTAAATTTGCCCCTGTCAGTCCTAGTTTAGCATTTGCAGTTTATTAACAGAGAAGGAAATAGTTAACATGAGGTTTAGGGAAAAGAATGTAGAATTCCTTACTGAAAGACTATTTCCTACAGTTGACCAATATTTTCCTCATAAAGAGCAGCAGAACCTCCTGGCAAGTCTTGGGAGGAGAGAGGACTCACCTGATTGTGATAAAAACCAGGCACGCCTAGTTTACAAGCCTCCAGGTTGAGAGGTTCTTTAAGATTGTTCATAACACAGCACTGACGAGGCCAGGGATAGTCAGCATCATTATTCTCAGTCCGGAAGGCAGACGTGTATTTTTGCCAGTCTGATGGACCATTTACGCCACAGCAGTTGTCCTGTCAGCAGATGAGAGATACAAAATTCTCTTTCGTGGTCCCTACTAGAGCCATCGATGTAGCAACTGAAATTTTATAGAGAAAGAAGATACGGAAAGTGTACCGTATCTTACATTTACTAAGAAGTCCCCAAATGACAGCTGAAGGTATTGATAACTTACAACTTACATTTCACAGTTTGTAAAATAATTTTTACACTATTACTTTACTAGTCATTAGTGAGCCCTGTAGCCACTGACATGTTACTTAAACTCTCTAAGCCTCAGTTTCCTTAACTGTAAAATTCGAATATAGTACCTATCTCATAGAGTTTTTTTAAGGATTAAATAAGTTAATTTACTTAATGTGCTCAATACAGTGCCTGGCTTATGCTAAACTCTTAATAAATGTTAATAATGATTGATACTGTACTGATATCTTGATATAACAATGTGAGAGAGGAATAATTATTGTGATATATGAGCAAATTGAGAATCATAAAATTAAAAATTTTAGTGATGAAGTTATGAGTAATTGTTCTTGTTTTGCTTTTCTGTACATTTAAACATTTTTTAAGAGTAATTAGGTATTATTTTTATAATGGGAGAAAATAAAGTGAAAAAAATAACCTGGTGACACACAGCTGTCTCCACGTAGGGAAGGGAGATCAGTTAATGCATCCCTTACACTCTGGATAGAATTGAGAATACAGGACAAAACACAATTCATATAGCTTTCCTTCTTTATTATCAATTCTGCTACAATCCTTCAAAAGGGAGGAAGTTAAAACTATGGGTATCTTGGAACTGTTAGAATGAATATATTCAAGTAAGCTTGATGATAAATCAACCGTCTTTAAAGGATGTACAATTTTGTCACTATATTATGAGAAATATCTAACTAAGAAAAAGAATTGCTCTGCATTCTGGGAAAAAATGGTTAAGTCTAAGCCAGGCTTATTTCAAGCTAGGATTTAAATGGGGACAGAGAAGAGTTAAGCATCCAGAATTGAGCTCTGCAGTGCTCCAAGCTTCAGATTTGGGTAAAGAGTGACAGCCCAGCAGAAGAGACTAAGCGGGAGTAGCCAGTGAGACAAATACCGATAAGATGTCAAAGAAGATGAGGACAGAAACTTGGCCATTGGATTTGGCAGGATGGAGGTAATTGGTAATGAAGACCAGGGTTGTTTTTGTTGAGTGGTGGGGCCAGAGGCCAATTGTAGTTGGATGAAAGAAGATGAGGGGGATGAAAATGGGGACCACAAGTGTAGGTGTCTCTTCTGAGATTTGCTGTGGAATAAAACAAAAGAGTAGTAGAACAGAAGAGTGGGTGAATGTTGGACAAGGGAGACTTTTTATAAGATGGACAATTTAAGGTGTCCATGTAGGCTGAAGAAAGGGAGAAACTGATGAGGCAGATCAGAGCAGGGAAGACTGTCGGGGCAAAGGAGATGGAATGCAGAACAGAAGCAAAAGAGCTGGACAAAGGACAGCCCGTGTGTCATAACAAGAGAGAAGGCAAAATGCACAGGTGTAGATCAATGTAGATTTGGTGGTAGAAAGATGAGCTGGTTCTTGTCTAATTGCTTCTATATTCTTAAAAACATATGAGGTCAGGTCATCAGCTGAGAGGGAGGGTGAGGAGCAATGTGGCAGGCATGAAGGAAGAACATGTGAAATAGTGACAAGTGAATTTCCTGGGAAAATATACTAGGAAATATTATCTGCCCATCTGAGCTCTGTGGTCACAAGTTTAAATTGAAATTATCACAGTTGTGTGACTTTTCTCAGCAATGTTTAGCTCTTAGAGTTTAAATGAAGAGTGAGCAAAAAGCTGTATTCTACTCAGTGGGCTTGGTTAGGAAAGAATGACCAACAGAGAAGGGTAGGGAAGGAATGGCTATGGGGCTGGACTTGAATATGGGTTAGGCAAAGGGCAAAGAGAAAACATGAAAGGGGTGATAGAAAGTTAAAAAGTGGTCAATTAATTGGAGGTCCTAATGGGGTAAAATTATTAGAATTGAGATATTAGAATAAATGAAATAAATAACAGAAATTAGTGGTCAGAGAGTAGAATGTTCTTAGTGGCACAGTTATTGGTGATGGCATGCTGGCTATGGTCATGGAAGAGGGTGGAGGTAGAGTGGAAAGCAAAATCTTTGGAACGGGGTAGGACAAGGAATTGTGAGACCAGATGTTGCGGAGTCATCCATATGGCTGCTGAAGTTTCTAGGTGAGATGTCAGGAGTATGACTGAAGAGGTAGACAGTGAGTGAGATATTGAAATCCCTAATGAAGGCAGGAGAACAATTGGGGGTAGGGAGGCTGGTAAGTAATGACAAGGAGGGATAAAGGGTGATGTAGATCGAGGAAGCAAATAGTATGAAAGCCAAGGGGAGCAAGAAGGAGCCTAGCCAATTTCCAGGTCCTATGGTACATGGATATGGGAGGAAAATGAAGGGCAGGCAATACTCCCAGGAGATAGCCAAATTTCCAATGAAGCAAGAAAAAGATACTAAAGAGTTCATAGAAGGAGTGATGGCTATAAGGGAGTTTGCTGATGACAGACTGTAAAAAGTTGGTGATGGGGTGTGGAGTAGGAGCAGGGGCCAGTGAGGAAGCTGGGTCAGATTGGTAGTTATGTAGAGGATAACAATTTGTGTGCAGAGGGCAATGTGGGGGTGATGATGGATATTCTGGAAGACTTGGACTTTTGATGGCATTGGAGATAAACATGGACATAAACTATGATTGCCAGGAGAAAACTGGGTGATCAAATCAAGACATAGTGCCTGGTCCTTGGCAAGACTGGCTTACAGGGCTTGTGAAGAGGTACCAAAAAGGCGAAACGGTCAGTAATTACCACTTGAGTTCACTGTGGGGCAGAGAAAATATTTTTCTTTTAATGTAAATGATTCCTGAGTTCTAAGAAGGAGAGTATATGATTAATCTAAATTTCTTGACAAAATCATTCCAACGAATGTAAGCTAATCATCATGGCTTGGAATAAAATATGGGGTCCCACTGAGTCATGTGTACGACACCCACTCCCACCAGTAAATAAAAATGGCATCTCCCCAAGACCCCAGGTCTTACCTGGAGCATGAGCCTGTCCCAGGTTTTGGTGACTCCATTGTTTTTCCACTGGTCATCATTGTTTGGAGGGCTGTTGTTTTGGTACCTCTCTAGCATCTGCTTCAGGAAGAGGTTGGGTGTGAACTATAATAAGAAGAGGCAACACAAGAGGGAGAGTTAGCACACTAATTTTCAAGGAGAGGAAAATATTTTTCTCTGTCAGTTCCTGGGGACACTGAGCATTCTCTCCTGGAGCAAAACTGTACTCAGAGACACCAAGTACAGCTGGCTGAGGTTGGCATAAGTCGCCATGCAGAGAAGAGACTCTCGTGTTAAAAGAAATCACTATGAGGCCAGGGGGACACATATTGTAGCGTGGCTTAGGCTAGGGCAACAGAGAATGTGAGAGAAGGAAATACATAGAATTGAGAGCAAGTGTTAGCTGAGGTAGAATAGAGATATAGAGATCCTCCCATTGGAAGGCCCATGGCCGTGGCAGAGTGGTGAAACCCACAGGGGATTACAAACTTGGGCCCTGGGAGTCAGGCTGTTTGAGTTCAGAATTCTTGCTCTTTCAGTTGCCAACTATGTCACTTTAGACAAGTCACTTTACCTTTCTGTCTCATTTTTTTCTTTTCTAAAATGACAAGAGTGATAATGCCTATTTCATAGATTTATAAGGATTAAGTGAAGTGATGTGTGTATTATTACCATGCATATTGGATTGCCTGAGCATACAGTAAGGGGTTAATACATGTTGGTTGTTATAATAATGATAATTCATATTATCATTTTGCTTTTTGAGGTTGTACTCACAAAGTCTCGTTGTGTTGCTGCTGTGATACAAGATGCCACTTCAAAGGCATATACTATAAACATCAGAATGAAATACTGGAAGGGAAACAAATGAGATAAAATAATTACATTTACCTGTCAAAGAGCGACTTGCCCAAATAATTATGATTTTTCAGCAAATTCATCATATAATCATGTAATCATTCATGTAGTTATTCAACAAACCCTCATTGATCAGTGGCTTGGATTGGGGCTTGGTGCTAGTCAGCTCAATTCTCTCCCTTTCTCCAGAGAACAAATAGCCATTGAATAGAGAGCTTCCTCAGTCCAGTTTTCTGAGTTTCTATTTTAACTGGGAGAAACAAGTACAAGAGAATGAACTGGTGTGTGTGTGTGTGTGCATTTACATGCATGTGCATGCTCAGTGCCTACCAAAAGAGTCTTAGTATATCACATACAATATAGGGCCTCATAAATCCACTTTAATTTTGGAATTTTGGAGAAATTTTCTTTACAATTTGCTGAGAATTTAGAATCACAGAGTTCAGAAAAAGATGAACTGGATCATGTTGAATATCTAGGGTCCTTCCTAACAAGCATCCAGCCTCATCAGAGGAGAGCCAGCCTCCAAGTGCACAGCGATTTGCCGGGCGTTCTTTCACATGCACCTGCACTCAAAGTACATCGGCTCAGGTGAGTGAAGTGGTACTTGCCGTGTGTGGTAGTGGTGTTGTGTGTGTGTGTGTGTGGGCATGGGCACATGGGTGCATGGGCACATGGGTGCATGTGCACGTGATGCCTCCACATGACAGTGCTGGAAGATTTCTGGCTGGAAAATATCTGAGCAGCAAATGACCTCTGAATCTGGGATGGGGACTGTTTGCAAGAGTTCCATTTTTGCCTTCCTCAGCCTTGCACACACTCTTGGGAGAAGGGGCACTGTGGTCAGTGTCAGCAGGGCAGGCAGGGAAAACTGTCCTTTTTGGGTATGGGAGGCTCTCCGAGCAGGACCCTCTGCCGCCCTCACTACCCAGCCCAGAATAAAGCTCTGGCTGCAGTCAACAGCAGGAACACCTTGAGAGGCCCCAGAACATTTTTTTCCTGTATTAGCTGCTGCCTTGCTCCTTGCCAAGAGCTTTGCTGGCTGCTCATAAAGACGCTCCAGAAAGGAGGCACACAGTGAGGTGTTTCCTCCTTTAGCCCCTTTGCCTCCCCAGCTCACTTCTCCTGGCTGTCAGGCACGCACATGGATGGCCCAAAGTGAGGCTGGGATGCAGGCAAATTTGTCTTTAGGAACACCTGTGTCTCCTCTCCCTTTTTCCTGTATTCCTTTCCCCACCCACCAAAAGTGGGTACTTTTGCCCTGGAACTTACCCACACTAAGGAACCAGAGAATGTAAATGTTCTGTATTCCGCTGGAACCAGGACAATGGTTAGTTCAAAGAAAGAGTGAACTAAGAAGCACCTTACGTTGCTGGACTGAGTCTATAAAGGGGGAACTGAGGTCCTGCAGCATTTGAATAAAAGGTTTATTTCAGGGGTGGAGCATTGGAGGCGTGTTCCATCATAGTGTGAAATGGCTGCCCTAAGTATTGGGGCAGAGAGTAGGGGTCCAGGCCTAACACTGAGGTTTCTCAGCTCTGCTGCCTGCAAATTTGCTTTCATCTGTAAAGGCAGGGCATGGTCTTGCTATCTGTGGTTTGGGGCAGAAGCCTCTATTTGATGCACAGAGGTAAAGCCCCCACAGGCAGGTATGAGCTGAAGGCTAACTCTACAGTGGTGCTTATCAAAGTTTTCTGGGGTCCCTGAAAAGCAGATTGGATAATAATGTGGGGAGTATAGGTATGATACAGAATCATCAACCTTGAGCTCAAAAATCTTTGAAAGCTTATACTTTCTTTTAAAAATATATGCATATTTTGTATTTTATATCCCAATATATTAATGCCTAATTAATATAAAATGTTTTGAACAACTTATTGCCAAGAGAAAAAATCTAACGAATGAATTCTCACTGTGTCTCTCCTTTGGCCTATATTGCTCCTAGTTGTACCTGGGTGTATGCAGACACCAGCTGTAGAGGCACAATATGGAAAATACTCATCAGGCCACCCCCAGGTGTCTCCCCTTTGGCTTCTCTGTACTGGAGTCTTCTGGACTTGCAATAGTGGAGGGCATTTTTGCCTCCACGTGGACAATTTCACTGCAGGGAAAGTGTTCCCCTCCTCACCCCTCATCTGGTACTTGCTGCTCCCCCACTGAAAGCCAAATCTTTGCTCAGTAAAGAAGAAAGAATCCATTAAAATTGGCTCAGGGAGACAACTCCAGAGAAATCTGAGGTCTTACCGCCAGAAGAATTTTCCTGCTGGACTTCATGATACCTACGATGCCAAGAACGGACAGGCAGAAGAGGCAGATGCCCACAAATATGCCGATCCAGGCAGCCCCATAGATGTCATCATTGTCAGTGGCTTCAAGCAGTGGGTAGAGGCTGTGTTGGTCAGATACAAAGAAAATGCACTCCGCGGTCAGGGCAATGCCGCAACACTGGGGGCAAATGAAGGGTAGGCTCCATCAGAAGTGCAGCTTTGGGAAAGGGGGTGGAGGGCGGGGAAGGTAAGAGACTGGCTCCCTTTCCTGCACAGACTTTATGCAACTAATCTAAACAACTACTTCCATCCTACTAACTGGTTGCATACACCCCTTCACACGTTATTCTGTCTATTTAGAAACAGACCCACACAATTTCAGACCATCCACAATGTCCTTGGGGCATGAATCACTCAAACAATGCCTTCTGGTATGAGAATGATCTCCCCCTGCCCCCATGTCATGACCCACACTTCTGGGTTGTAATATTTGAGCTGGTCCTGGGCATATTTATCAATGACAGCTGGGAGGAACCTTGCTGCTTATCTTTGCCAACACCCACATTTTATAGATGAGGAATCTCGGCCTTGAAAGGTGATGGCCAGAGTCATGTGGGGAGTCAGGGGGAGAGCCGGGCCAAGAGCTCTGGACTCCAAAACAAATGTTCTCCTATGCCATCAGACCCACACAGTGTGACCTCTGTATTATTCTTACACCCTGGTACTGGCCTCTGTGTAAGAACAAGAAGATGCAAACATCTGTCCCAAAAAACCTTAACAGCAGAGTCCCATGGAAATCAAACCAAGGTGACATAGAAAAGAAACACTGAAGTGTGTTTGTAGTCAGAGTGTTTAGACACTGACTATGGTTGACATGACTCCTTTTAGATACTTATAATTTAAAGTTGGGAGGGAAATATCTATTTTTTCAACCATGATCTTTTGACATATGGTTAAATTCTAGCTAGCATATTTACTAACATATTTCTTAAAATGAAGCAAAAATATAGGAAGCCAGTAATTACAGCATTATTTTCCTTGAAACTCTTACTTTTGATTAATCTAGAGTTATGATTACAGGAAGAGCAGAGTTTCCTGAGAAATAAGCATTACTTACACCAATAATCACATTTCCAAAAATCAGCAGGCCCTGGAAGCAACGAACAGTGGAGTCGTCTTTGGCCATCTTCAGGATTTCCCACAAGCTGAAGGCACAGTTGAAAGCATTACCAAATAACTGCTACAGTTTCTGTAACATGAGTAAACCATGCCATTGCATATTGCCTCCTTGTTCCCAAATGAACCAAACCAAAGCCATATAATCCTTTAGCAATGAAGGACATTTGATTATTGAGCTTAGTAATCACATAACTTTTATAGAGAAGGAAAAGAATATAGCCTTCCAGAGCCTGGTCAGTGCCTTTCAGGAGTTCTTTCAGGCAAGGAGTGTGCAGAATGCATCCTTCTGAGTGGTAGACTGAGCCCCGCAAGGTGGAAAGCACAAGGGGTGGACCTGAGGTGGTGATTGGGCAGGGCCAAAGCACACTGAGGGTCACTGGCATAGCCCTCACTGCCCTTGGCCATGACAAGTGGAAACCTAAAGGGTAAACTCATGGCTACAGTTAGTGGTTGGTTCCCATGTGGACTGGACTGTAGGTTGCTTTTAAAAACTATCATTTTCTGAATATTTTATTATCTTCAAAGAAATAGTTGGCAAATAGAAAAGTGCCCTGTTGTATATGAGGGGAAGTGAAAAACGGGGACTAGCATTTACTTCCTTGTACCAGGTGTGTGCCACTCTACCAGATGCTTTGCATGCACGCATCTAATTCTCATAACCCAATTAGGTAGAAAAAGAAGAAAAGTGAGGAGGCTCCATTTTGCAGATGAGGAAACTAAAGCTTAAATTGGTCAATTAAGTTCCCTGGGGTCACACAACCAGTAAGTGGCAGAGCTAGGCTAGAGACCTTGGTGTGTGTGGACTCCAGATACTCTGGAGTCCACGCGCTTCACCACAGCCCACAATGACTCCCAGAAACTATTGATAGACTTTGGTGCCATACACAGCTGAACATGGGTCTTTCACTTCCCTGAGGGTTTTCTGGAAGGAACACAAAAGGTAAGCGTGTGGGTCAATCACTTGGGCTTCTGCACTTGAAGCACCTTGAGAAAAGCGATCTACAGCTCTCAACATTTAATTAATCAATTCATGCATTCCTGCTATAAATAAAAAGTGTATTAAATGGTTCAATATGCATTTTGAGGCATACAAAGATATGTAAGGGAGATTATTGTATTCTAGGATTTTTTGTGTTAGTAGGGAAACAAAGATGCATTCCCACATAACTATACTACATGTAGTGAGACTAAATATTGTGGGAGTCCTGAGGCGGGAAGACATAAGTCTTGCAGGATGTGTATGGTTTGATACATAGAGTGGAGGTGGATATGTGTGGGAGTGAGGTGGGGGTGGGTGACATTCAGGTAAAGAGGAAGGGAAAGTTAGGGAGTAGAGACAGAAGAGCAAGGTGCCCACAAGATAGCAAACCAGTCAATTTGGCAAAAGTCCTAGTTTCGTAGGGTGGCAGTGGGAGGCAAACCTTCTATTTGTCTCAAGCCTTGCTAATTTTAACCTCGTTGTTACACTATAAGTATTAACAACCTTCCGAGTAAGTTTAGACATCTGTAAATATTTTCCTTTATCTGTTTCCTGGGTAGCTGTGACAATTTGAGTTAAAATTTATGAGCATTTTTGGCTCAGAATTTGGCACACAGTGGGTACTCAATTCATGTTTGCTGGAGAAATGGAAGAATCTGGGCCATTGGGTCTCTGTGTAGTTTCTGCTTAAATGCCATTCATTTCTTTCTGCTTAGAAATTTCATTCATTCTTGCTAGTTATTGTTGCGTGTTAGACTGCACAAATTCCCCCAAGGGGGAGACTTACTCGTGTAGCTGGTTGAGTCACATTGTAAAGTTCATTACTGGTATGTACAGACATTATTCCTGACCAGTTGGGTTAGTATCTAAACTAGAGACAAAAGTAAATAGACTGTGAAAGGTATGGGTTCAGATAAAAGAAGCATAGAGAGGAAAGGGCAGAAATCAATAGAGGCCAAATTCAGTACCGATATCAACTTGTGCTGATTATGTACCGTGTGAAAGAAGACAATTTCTTCTTTTAACTAGTTTATTTTTATTTTTATTATTATTTTTTGAGACAGAGTCTCACTCTGTAACCCAGGCTGGAATGCAGTGGCGTGATCTTGGCTCACTGCAACCTCCACCTCTCAGGTTCAAGCTATTCTCCTGCCTCAGCCTCCCTAGTAGCTGGGACTATAGGCGCCCACCACCACACCCGGCTTTTTTTTTTTTTTTTTTGTATTTTTAGTAGAGATGGGGTTTCACCATATTGGCCAGGCTAGTCTCGAGCTCCTGACCTTGTGATCTTCCTGCCTTGGCCTCCTAAAGTGCTGGGATTACAGGCGTGAGCCACTGCACCTGACCTCAAGGAGTTTAAAGTATGATTACAGCATGGGTTCAAAGCAAAAATGACTGTGCGCATCAAGGGGACAAGGAGGGCTGTGGAGAAGGACGGAGTTAGATAGGCACTACTGAGGGGCTTTACTGGTCCAGAAAGGAACTGCAGGGGCCCTGATCAAGGGAGGTGGCCTGGGTGACTCAATTATGCCCCGTGACTTACAGACTTTTCCAGAGATGACTCTGCCACACAGAGTTTAGTCCTTACAAAGGGGAAAGAGCCAATGAATATTCTGTGGGAGAACTGCAGGAGTCAGAATTAGGGTGGAAAATGCAGATAAAAGTGGGAGAAAAGAAGGAAGACAGGTAGAAACTTGCTCTGAGCAAAAAGAAAAGCATAAATTGAAGAAACCTAGGCAAGGACATGACAGAAAATGCCAGGCTAAAATCAGGGCTGTGTTTCTTCCGAAGGATCTAGGGGGAGAATCTGTTGTCTTGTCATTGTTTGTATAAAGAAAAGGGGCGGGGCGCGGTGGTTCACGCCTGTAATCCCAGCATTTTGGGAGGCTGAGGTGGGCAGATCACCTGAGGTCAGGAGTTCGAGATCAGCCTGGCCAACATGGCAAAACCCTGTCTCTACTAAAAATACAAAAATTAGCTGGGCATGGTGGCAGATGCCTGTAATCCCAGCTACTTGGGAGGCTGAGGCAGGAGAATCGCTGGAACCCAGGAGGTGGAGATTGTGGTGAGCCGTGATTGGGCCACTGCACTGGGCAACAGAGCAAAACTCCGTCTTCACACACAAAAAAAAAAAAAAAAAAAAGGAAGCTTGGAGAGATTAATTTGCCCAAGGCCACGTTGCTAAAAAGTGCAGAAGCTGAGACTGAATGAGACTGAAACACAGGTCTGCCTGGCCCCAGATCATTTGCTAAACACTCTACAGTTTATCAAGTCCTGCTACATAGCAAATGCTTTCAGTGGAAATAGAAGCACCTGGAGCGGAGAGACCAGCTACATTTCCCTGCTCAGGAGACTGTACCTTTGTGAAGGTCAGAAACACTAGGCCTTTCTTCACTCACATCTCCAGCTTCTTGTCTCTTTAACCCCTTGATATGATGCTCATATTTGCATACTTCCCCCAAACTCGGTGCTCCACCCATATGCTTTTCCAGAAAACCTGTCTAGATGTATCAAAAATCTACAGCTCATCCACCTACCCCCAAGACCAGAATTCTTAGAAGTAAAAGGTGCAATGTGCAAGTCAATGAGAGGTTAGCATTTCATAGCTTCTACTTGGCCACTTGTATTTTAGACTAGGTTGGTGTCTAGAGGACCTAAAACATTTGCTGCATCCCCCAAATGGCCACAAATGTCAAGAGGGAGCCAAGTGTAGGCTTCCAGTGGCTCACATCATAGTCTAATGTCTGCAGTATAATGGTGACCACACTGGACTTGGCATCAGAATGCCAGAGTTCAAGTCCCAGCTTTGTGTTGTCGTTATCATTACTGTGTAAAGTTGGACAATTATTTTCCTTAGTGTCTAATTCCTGATTTATAAAATTAGTAGACTACAACTTGTTAGATGGGGTTGCTGTGATCACTAAATGAGATAAAAGATACAAAAGTAATAGGTAAGCACTCAGATTGTTTACACACATAAGAAACTATTAATTATAATCAGAGGATATTCAGGAAGGGCAGGGTATTGGGTTATGATTTTGTTTTCTGCATCAGTGACCCCAGGGGGATAAAAGGGAGGTTTTAACAGTGACTGGTCACAGGCCAAGGACTCTTAGATTGAGGAGAAGCAGCCTTCCTTCCACCTTCTCTCTGTTCACTGCACAGGGGCTGCTCTGCTTGAGGGATTGGGAGGCCTTACACAAAGATACCCATTTGTACTTCTTTTTATTTTCATAGATGAATTCATGAGAGAAAAGGAAAAACACTTCCTAGTTGTGCTTGGGGTGAGGCCAGAGTCAGGTACCGAGCTGCACATCCACATGGGAGGGGCCCGCCTTGCATGCCATTAGCATTCTTGAACAGTTAACACTCGCCATTGGGCCTCATCCCTCTGGCTTTGGCCAGCTCTGAGGCTTCTGCCCCAGACTGCGAGGTGATACAGAGATGGCCCCTGAGGTTGTGCTTGTCCTGGGACCACTTTCTCCCTGACACAGACATTACTCAGAGAGGATTCTGCTCTGCTGCCCTTTTGCATTCTTTCCTCCCATTGCCAACCTGTGGAGGGCATCCTTCACTTTATTGCAAGAGTCTCCGAAGTAGGAGGAGGCATTTGGGACCCTGTTTTATTTGTCTTTCTAGGTCCAAAGCGGCATAGTACCTGACATATAGTAGGTACACTCAATTATTTTGCTAAATAAAAGGATAAAGTAAATAAATAAATGTTTATGTGAATAAATGAGTGTGCAGATTAATAATTTGCCTAGAGCTTTGTTGAAGAGCAAGTTAGAGAATACGGTGAAGTGAAACTAATGTGGCCTTTGTATAGACCTGGGTTTGAATCTTAGCTCTACCACTCACTAGTTTTGTGGTCCCAAGAAATTACTTAGTCTCTCGAGCTTTATCTTCAAATGAGTATGGTAATACTTAACTTCAAGGGTTACTGCGAAAATTAAATGAGAATATATGTGAAGTTTTAATACAATATTAGTTACCCAATACTCATTTTGCTTATTTTTGTCTTATAAAGGAGACAGACTAGAGCTAATAGCCCAGTGGTTGGTGAAGGTACCTAAAACCAGTGATTTATTATTATTATTTTTTTGATACAGAGAAACATTTTCAAAGGAAATAGGGAAATATGATTTCAATAGGGAACTCTAATATATGAAACCAGATCGGAATGGTACTTCTCTGGCTGAAACAGGAGTAGGAATCCTGGGCTCACAGAGCATCTTCTCACCAGCTCTAAACCTCCTAAACACATAGCTAGCCCCAGAGCAATTGAAAACTACTATTCTAGAACTAAAGGAAAAGAAAGAAATAGGCAAATTACTGAGCTCAGAAAGCAGTTACCCAAGAAGTAAGAGGACACTCAAGAGTGAAGTTGAAAAACTCTGGTCACAACGTGTAAGCTGACCTTACAAAGTCTGTGTCAAAGACTCCCCCTTGCCCCCCATTCAATGGAAGACGTCTAGAAAAGTCCTGGAAAACTGAGAAAAGTGACTTTACTTTTATAATACGTTAGCTGGATGGATCTTTAGAAAGAGCTGCTTTTCTGGCACGCTTAGAGGAAAGGTGACATAATTTCTACAAAAGGAAAAGATGAGGCCTGGCTGATGTTTAGGGTTTTTTGAAGACTAATAAATGCCTGTGCAAAGGGGTAGAGTAATGCACTTTTTTTTTAGGTTAAAAAAGAAAAGCTTTGACGCAGTTCCACACTAATGGATATTAAAACAAAAAAAAAGACGTTAAGAATTTGTTGACCTTTCCAGAGAGGATAGGCACGGAGGAAGAACAAAAGGGAAGGACAAATGGTGACTTCTCTCCATACAGAATATAAACTGTGGTGTTCTCTAGGTCCTGGTAGTACTTTTGCCTTTGTTAATAACTTCTTGAGTTTTGTCTCTGCCTGCGTGATAAAGAAGTATTGTAATGAACACCTTGTGCTGGTTAATTTTGTGTATCAACTTGGCTGGGATATGGTGTTCAGTTGTTTGGTCAGATATCAGTCTAGATATTGCTGTGAAGATATTTTTTATATGTGATTAACATTTAAATCAGTAGACTTTGAGTAAAGCAGATTACCTTCCATAACGTGGCTGGCCTCCTCCAATCAGCTGAAAACCTTAAGAGCAAAAACTGATGTTTCCTGAATAAGCAGCATTTCTGCCCTAAGAGGACTGTAACATAGAAACTCTGG
This sequence comes from Papio anubis, assembly GCF_008728515.1. Classification (NCBI taxonomy): domain Eukaryota; kingdom Metazoa; phylum Chordata; class Mammalia; order Primates; family Cercopithecidae; genus Papio; species Papio anubis. Next base: position 39,016,095 of record NC_044977.1, on the reverse strand, counting down.
GTTTTCAGTATGCAGATTTTAGCTTTAAGACTGCAACATCAGGCCAGGCACGGTGGCTCACACCTGTAATCCTAGCACCTTGGGAGGCTGAGGCAGGCAGATCACCTGAGGTTGGTAGTTTGAAACTAGCCTGACCAACACGGAGAAACCCCGTCTCTACTAAAAATACAAAATTAGCTGGGCGTGGTGGCGCATGCCTGTAATCCCAGCTACTCAGGAGGCTGAGGCAGGAGAATCGCTTGAACAGGGGAGGCGGAGGTTGCAGTGAGCCAAGATTGCGCCATTGCACTCCAGCCTGGGCAACAAGAGCAAAACTACGTCTCAAAATAAATAAATAAATAAATAAAATAAATAATAAAATGCCGGGCGTGGTGGCTCACGCCTGTAATCCCACCACTTTGGGAGGCCAACGTGGGTGGATCACGAGGTTGGGAGATCCAGACCATCCTGGCTAACACGGTGAAACCCTGACTCTACTAAAAATACAAAAAATTAGCCAACCGTGGTGGCTGGCGCCTGTAGTCCCAGCTACTCGGGAGGTTGAAGCAGGAGAATGGGGTGAACCCGGAGGGCGGAGTTTGCAGTGAGCTGAGATTGCACCACTGCACTCCAGCCTGGGTGACAGAGCGAGACTCTGTCTCAAAGAAAAAAAAAAGACCGCAACATCAACTCTTCCCCAAATTTTCAGGTTGCCCACCTGCTGTATAGATTTTGGACTTGTCAGCCCCCACAATCACATCACATAGGTTAATTCCTTAGAATTAATCTATCTCTCTCTCTCATTCTCTCTCTGTCTCTCTCTCAACCTCTCAACAGGGTCTTGGTGTGTCACCCAGGAGTGCAGGGGCACAATCATATCTCACTGCAGCCTTGACTTCCTAGGCTCAAGTGATCCACTGGCTTTAGCTTCTCAAGTAGCTAGGACCACAGGTGCATGCACAATGTCTGGCTAATTTTTAAATTTTTTGTAGAGGAGGGGTTTCACCATGTTGCCCAGGCTGGTCTTGAACTCCTGTCCTCAAAGTGTGGAACTGCCTTCCAAAGTGTGGGGATTATAGGTGTGAGCCACCATATGTTGCCTCTCTCTTTATGTATCTCCTTTTGGTTCTATCTCTGTTAGAGCCCTGAGTAACACACCATGCCAATTGGGATTGATGTATATTTTTGATAGAAGCACATATGATCATTTTCTGATGTCTCCTGATACCATTTTACCAATTCCCACTGCCAGCCCCTAACTTCTGGATCAGATGAATTAAACATTTTCTGTTTCCATTCCACACAGAGCTTCCATGGTGAACTCTCTCAAGCAGAGGTTCTCAAATGATCCTCCAAAGCACAGATGTTCCATTTACTGGGACATGTTTTGATGCCAATATTGAATGATTCCAGTCATTTCCTAATTTGAGGAAGAATTACTATCAAAATTTGTCATTTTAAACATTTTCCTCTTACACATTTTTCTTAAATTGTGGATGCTACTACCACCTGTCTATGCTAGAATCTAGTTTTTGGTATGAATTTAGGCCAAAATGATCTACTTACTTATTTTAAATTTAGTAGACCAAAATGTTCTGGTATTCCACAAAGATAAACATGGCTTCCAAGTGCCAGCCAGTTAGCCAATCTTGAGATCCATTGTCCTAAAACACAGCTCTGAATTTATATCTCCCCCACTGCTTAAAACCCTTCAAAGGTTCCCTGTAGCCTAAATTTAAAGGAGAGCCCTAGGTCATTCCCTCTACACTCACGAGCCCAGTACCAGCTCCTTCTTACTTCCTATTGCCAGGTGCATCACTTGTCCACCCACTCTCTGTTGCTGACCAGTTTCTTTGAATCCAGATTTGCTCCTGTTCCATTGTGAAAGACCAGTTTATAGTATTTGGCCAGAGTCAACTATTTTATTCTCCATTCAGCCAGTGGAAGAGTGGTTGGACCACCTAAAAGATAAAGTACAAACTCCTCAGCCTGTATTCAAGGCAGTACTCGTCCAGGTTCCAAATGGCCTGCCTGCCATTTTTCACTGCCCACCCCCCTTGGTGTCCTGGTCATGCCACCATGCTATGCTTAGGGTGTCCCTGTCTTTGGAATCCCTTCTCCCATTTCTGCTTATCGAACTCTTTACCATCTTCCGAAGCCCAACTGAAAAACCTCTTCTCTCCTCAACTTCCCAGAATTATCCTTCCTTCCCTATATCCCTCTCTCTGCCTTTAGCAACTAGCTCTCCAGGGAAGCTCAAACCATTGTGGATATGTGTTCATGGCTTTTCTTCCATACTAGCCTCTGTCACAGCCATATAGTCTGGTATGTTGTTACGTCTTTTCTTCACCCAAGTTTGTTTAATAAGATATTCTGAACCCACAAAAAATGGATTGCTATCAAAAAACCAATTTGACAAAGAATTGCATTAAAAAGCAAATTAAAAACTTTTAAATTAATTGATGGGTGTCACACTTAGAAGTCAATGACTACACTTTTGGAAGTTTTTGTTTGTCTTAGAAGATATGTAATTTGAGAGAAATTAAAGTGTCATTTATCCTAGGAAAGTTATTGGCCAGGTGCCTGTTCATAGCATGATACATCAGTTCTGGCTGCAAACTTGGAGGCTTTGTACAGGTGAGGAATTTAAGGCTCATAGAGAGGAAGCGACTTGTTCACGATCATGCCGTGTTATTAAAAGAGTTAAGATTCAAGTCCAGGTTTCATAACTCTTAACCCAGCCTTCTATTGGGTTTGTCACCAATCATTATTCTTTTTAAGGTAGGGAGATCCACTTCCCCTTTTTGTCTCTTTAAATTAAGAGAAACTCTTGGCCTCCCACCCGTGAGCCTATCCATGAGACTCACTACAAGGTAAGCCAGAAAGGGAGCCACATAAACAAAGCTGGCAGGGAGAAAGCCTTCTATCCTCTTCCTTCATTCAAAGGCTTCCTCACTGTTTACCCTAACTTTGGAATGCCACAACTTGAGACTCACTCCTTCGTTCCTGATTAAAATACAAGCTCATATAAAAGAGGCGTGTTGAGTTTCATGAGCCATCCATATCAATGCCTCATTTATCAGCTCCCTTCTCTTATTTAATTTTCAAAGGGTGAGGGAAGACACCATGAGAAGGAAAGAGACACAAGGAGAGGGTAGAGCCTAAAAAGACAAACCTCATAACTTATGATTTGGGGGTTTGGGTCTGTCTCTGTGGCTAGACTGACTTCTAATGATATGATGTGTCCTCCTTCCTGCCTTCTTTTTTAGCCCACAGTTTGTAGAAGCTGGTTTAAATATGTGGTCTTCTGAACCGTCCCCACATTATTCTAAACCAATGCCTCCCTCACATATATTGGATTATTTATCTGGCAGGGGTGGGAAGGAAACCAATGGGATGAGATAAATCTAACAAGTGGAAAGTGGTGGAAGGCAGAGGGCAGAGCAGCAACTGCCCACGTTAGAGATGGAACGCCCCAGACTGAAAGTACGCAACTCACCTAGAAATATTTTCCATGTAAAGGAATAGCCCCTAGGCACCCCGCCCTGTGGGAAAACTGCCCTGTGGCCTGGTACGATGGTGATTTACTCAAATTGCTCAACACCCTGGGAGTTCCTTTGCTTTAAAGAGTGCAGATTTTTAAAAAACTAGAATTATATTTCCTGTTTTTTCTTTCTTGTGCTTTCATTCAGTTTGTTTTCTTATAAAAATTAATCATACCCATAGTGTTGATGTTTCCAGACACATTGAAAAGCTCTAAAAACAATTGCTCACTAAACAAACGAATTTGCAAAGCAGAAGAAAAAGAAGTGTGACTCGCCCAGTAAGCATGAGATCATTTTTTCAAGTTCATTACCTCTTTTCCTCACCCAAGTTTGTTGCACCAGAGAACACACAAACCACACCTCAAACTCTAGTTCATGCTAGAGAAATTTGAATTAACAAAGGAGAAAAAAAGAAAAAGAAAAATAGGAGAGGAAGAAACGAAGAAACACAATATGCTATTGCCTTAGCCCTGACCCTGAAACTCAGGACAAGAAAAGACACTTGCGTGGCTCAGAGTAAAGATGGGTGTGGAGACTGTAGGTCACAACAATTGCTGGTCTGCTTCAATTTAAGGTAGGATAAGTCCCTGGAAATAACAAAAAGAGGAGCTTTCTCCCAGGGCCGTCACCCACAGCTCACAGTGCCCATAAGTTTTTCTTGCTTTAAAGCTCAAAACCTGTATTCACTAATACAGTAGTTAGTAGTTGCGTGCAGTTATTCAAAGTCAAATGAATTCAAATAAAAGTAAAAACCAGTTCCTCAGTTGCTCCAACCACATCTCAAGCACTCCCTAGATACATGTGGTTAGTGTCTATTGTCTAGAACATTTCCCTCATCACAGAAAGTTTTACTGGACAGCACTACTCTTGATTCCTGGTGCTCCCAGTATGATGGGAGTCATCCATCTATTGGAAATCAGGGACTAGCTGTAAGCAATGGCTCAGGAGCACTCAGTTGCATGAAGGCCTCAGGTGTGGGCATTGCCAGAGGGATGCCCAGCTCCAGGAAAGGAGTACCGTGGAGAATCCTTGGGGCAGGGGGACGAGGCGGGGAGGGTGGTGTGTGATGACGGTGCCCCTCGCCAATGTGGTCTCTGTCCCAGTTGGCGAATGGTGGCCCATCAAGTTTGTGGGCAGCCTGCATGGCTATCAGGCCCAAATTCCAGAGCATATTTAAAGGCTGACTGGTGTTTATTCTGGTTAAGAACGTAAGCAGGAGAAGTCAAAAAGAAGTTCTGAGTTTTGGCCAGGTGCTGTGGCTCACGCCTATAATCCCAGCACTTTGGGAGGCTGAGGCAGGTGGATCACAAGGTCAGGAGATCCAGACCATCCTGGCTAATACAGTGAAACCCTGTCTCTACTAAAAAATGCAAAAAATTAGCCGGTTGTGGTGGTGGGCACCTGTAGTCCCAGCTACTTGGGAGACTGAGGCAGGAGAATGGTGTGAACCTGTGAGGCAGAGCTTGCAGTGAGCTGAGATCGCACTACTGCTCTCCAGCTTGGGAGTCAGAGTGACTCCGTCTCAAAAAAAAAAAAACAAAAAAAAAAACCCAAAAAAACCAAAAACTAGTTCTGAGTTTTTTTTTCTTCTCCTTGATTAAAGGATGTCTAAGGTCCCCTTTGAATGTAAAAGTCTATGATTCTTCCCAGCAGTTAAAAAAAAAAATAGGTGAGTTGATTTTAAAGACTATTTTACAGCAGAAAGCAAAACAATCTGTTGGAGCGAAAGCAAAGTAAGAAATTTTTCTCCTCACTGGAGAAAAGGTTAATAAAAAGAAAATCCACTTCTTCACAGGGTCTGAAAACTATGTAACCTAAATTTTATTTTTACTCAAAGTATATATATATATCTATAAAACCTAGCGAGTCATTTCCTGTTGTGCTTAGCAACTCAGGGAAGAAATGGTCAAGAAACATTGTCTTTCATTAAAAGAAGACATTCGAGTTAACAAAACTTCTTTAAAAATTTATTTATATTTTTTTAGAGACAGGATCTCACTTGTTGCCCAGCCTGGACTAGAACTCCTCATCCCATGGCCTCAGCTTCCCGAACAGCTGGAACTGGAGGCATGTGCCACTGCAACTGGCTACAAATTCTTAAATGGCTTAAAAATCTTTAAAACTAGTTAGAAGTGGAGTTTTAGGTTTATAAACAAATGCAAACATAAAATAATACTAGCATTATTTGAAACTTAAATTTGTATTTTGTATGAAAATGTCAGTAGAACGAAAAATATCTTTATGTCCTGCACATCCTTGTGGAACAAAGAATTGGCAAAGAGTAAAAACAAATTATGTAAAAATAACATTGCATAGATAAAGCTACTTTGTTGACTTACTTCAACTGACACATTTATTAAGCAGAAGTGTTTGCAGAGAATAACTGGGAGTAAATTGCCTCACACATTTCATTACAAGTTGGCAGGACCAAATGATTTCTGACAAGAAGACCAAGAAACTTTCTCTCTGCTAGCCTGAACGGATTATTCAGAAATGACACGAGCTATTTCGTTAAATTTTCTATTGCTTTTCTGACTCCACAAGGAAATTGGGGGTCTACAAAGGTGTCTGTCTATGTGCGATTGAATCAGGAGATACAGGGTTTCTCAGGTGCTTGGATTCTCTTGTTCTTTCTTTGGGGATATTTCAGGTTGAAAGCAGGATGGCTGCGTAATATCTCCAGAACTTTAATGAGAACAAGACTTATATCAAAGGTTTTAAGAAAGCAATTTGAACGGTTCAAAGTAAAAGAGAACAGGACAGTCACAATACCCTAAATTACAAAGAAAAAAATGACAGACTTTACGAATCAGGAATCTAACTTCTTCCCCTTTCGCTCCCAGACCACTAGCTTCCCTCCCAGGAGAGCAACCCAACCCTTGAGCCCGCGGGATTCCCTGTAGAGGGAAAGCAGTCTACTCACAGCGCCTCCTCTTTCTGCACACAGGGTGCGGCCCGCTCCGCAGTCTGCAGCAGCCCCAGGTGCTTTTCTACCCTCCTGCAATTCTTTGAACCTCCAGGACCAGGGAAGGGTGGTCTGTGATTGGCAGGAAGCACCTCACATGGGCTGAGCTTGCCGCTGCCTGCCCTGCCTCGCTGAGACCGGGGAGTAACCGGAGGCTGTCAGTAGATTTCTGCTGCTTTGGAATGTGTGACTCTGACAGATGGAAGCACCTTGACAGCCACACTCATTGCTTGCCTGGATCCCTCCTAGGTCTGGACTTTACTGGAATACAAACTCAGGGCTTTTATTTTGATTTATTTTATTAGTGTAATTTGATCCTTACTCCTGCTTTTGTGTGTTGAAGGCTTGTTAGTCCTGACCGCTCGCGGAGATACTGATACGTGCTTACCTGTGCGGGGCCATGTCCAGTTTTAGTTTCTATAACCCTTGCATAGGCAAATTCATGGACATAGTCATTGCCCAAGTAATGCTCATACAGTAGGTAGCCCAAAGACCGATAAGGAGCAAGAGATGTGGAAACAAACAGATTGAGAAAAATTCAGGCAAAGAGAGAGGGCTCAAGTGATTATCTGATGTCCAATTCTTCTCTTCCCTCTTCCTTCCTCCCTTTCCTTTCTCTTCTCTTCCCTTCCTTTCTTTTTTCCTTCTTTCCTGACTTCTGGAGCCATCATGTGTTATACATGGCACCCAGAGCATCATTTTAATGGCTGCATGACCTATTGTAGTATACATGCACCATAGCTTGTTTAACCTGAGTTAGGAGTTGGTAACAGCAGTAATGTTAGAATTTACTGAGTGCTTTAATCAATAGACTTGGGAGTTCCTCAAGGGTCAGCATCATCTCTGTCTCAGGTTAGATTGTTCAGGAGCAGACTTTGAGACAAAATTTAGTGTTCAATATATTTATTAGGGAGTGCCCTGAGAGGAACACCCATGGCAGGGACAGGGAAGAAACAGGACTGGGCAGAGAAAGAAGTTGAGCTGCAATATAGGTGGGACAGTCTGAAGCAGTCCCCCTTGGGAAACTCTGGAGGAAGATGGCCTGTCAATGTAGCTCTGCCACTGGGCTCCTCTATCATCTGCCCTTTAATGTGGGTTGCCCTGGGAAGGCAGCTTTCTGTAGCTGAGGCAAGTCCTGAAAGGGGCTGATAACTGGAGGCTGGAGGTTGCAAGTACTCCCAGCAGCAGGGCAAGCTCCCTCTTGAAGGGGGACTGCATGGAGCACCTCTGTGTCCATCACAATGCCTTATTCCTCTGCAGCTCTCCAGGGCCTGATTAGATAAATTATCATATTTCACACAATGGAATTCTGTGCAATGGTTAAAAATGACACCACAGATAAACATTTAATGTCATGGAAATAAGTTCAGTCATTTACCTAACAAATATTTATTGAAAACTTAGGTTGTGCCAGGCACTCTCCTAGAGGCTGAAAATGAAAAAGCGGTTTACAAAACAGTTTGTGTAATCTGACACATTTTAATTTTTAAGAAAGTTTACCTATGACTTAAAAAGTTAGGAATAATATACAGCAAACATTAACCAGAGTATATCTGGACGGTAAAATATGGGTGACTTTTACAGTCTTCTATTTTTGCAGTTCGTATGTTTACAAAGGATCTATATTATAATTATAAGAACATATAAGTTATTAAAAATGTGTGCTGTCCTGGAAAGATTTGTGATAAAGTTGTAAGGAAGCAAACAAGGACATATGAATTTCTATTTGTGTCTTAGGCATTTTATATTCCATTACCATGATTATATGGGGAGAAAACAAAAAGATTTGAAAATCTTCAAAATAGATAATGTGACCACAAACCCAATAACAAGAGACAAGAGACTAGCTAGGAAAAGGAAGATGAGTTTTTGGATAATAACTGCAACTGAATAGATGAGGAATGTCAAATCCGTAATGTATGACAGGCTTATTTTTCCAGTTAATTGATTTCTAACTCTCTTCTGCTAATCCCTGTTTCTCTCTGGCTAAGTGGCTCCCTTAACCACATCTTAACCTGATTCCAAGCACATCAGTGAATTCCCATTACTAATATCTCAGTTCTGTTAGAAACACTTAGATATTTTCCTCCTATCACCACAATTCAAACTGGAGACTCTGGTAGTTTTGGGGAGAAGGTAAGGTCTTTATTAACCCCCCAATTCCCTGTATATGTTCATTTGAGCGGGAAATGATGTCCTGTGTGAGTGGCCAGAGAGAGGCTCTGTCCCTTTCTGTGGGTCATCCCCACTGTCTAGTTCACCACCAGCAGCAGCAGTGTAGACAGGGGCCAGTGCACAGGGCTGACCGAGGAGAGGCCTACTGAACCCCACCAGTTCCCCTAAGCCCCAGAGGGTGCTCTGCCTCATTCATTGGTTTGCAGTCAGTCTTTGTCCTTCAATCTCACCTACCCTCCAGGACCCCAGCTCTCAAGTGGCTGGGTTCTATCTTCTGCACATCTCAGGAACCTAGAACTAAAGGTGGTATGCTTGCCCCCTCTCTGTCAGGCCATACCACTGCACCATCACCCTCCGAAGTTTTTCCTTCTCTGTGGTAGTTCCAAGGCAAGTTAGCAGGCCTGGTGACTCGTGATATTTAACTGGACTAAAAGAATTGGTCCTATATACACACTCAAACTTTTCAATCCTCATGAGGCTTTCCTCTGTCATCTTTGGGGCAAAGAACCACTGGAATGTTTGTCTTCCCTGCATTCCCTAACAGACCCCTCACTTCAAATTGACTTTCCTGTGGTGAGGGAGGGAGTTGTAGTGCAAACTGGGTGGGAAAGAGGTTGCCTCCCTACTGGAAGTTTAGAAAGTGGGTTATTTAATGCCTTTTGCTTTCTCTAGTTACCAATTTCAGGAAAAATACTTCTTAAAACATGATGTTGTCTAGAATATTTTTAACATATAGTAATAGTCCCAGGTACTGCCAGATTTACTCTTCACAATATCCCTTTAAGGTATATACTATTATCCTCCCATTTCACAGATCAGAGAACTGAAGGCTAAGGATGCTAACTGCCCACTGTTATAGAGCCATTTAAAGGTGAGGACTGCAATCAACCTGTCCTTACAGTCTGCACTCTTACTATTAGAGTGCAGTTACATGATCTGTGTAACTTTTAAAATGGTATTAAAATTTTAAATCACAAATATGATTTTTTTTTCTATTAACTGCTCAGTGAGGTTAATAGAGAGTAGAATATTGTTCCTGGGATATGTAAGAAGCCATCTTCTGCTTCTTATTGGCTGGAGAGTACGTCTGCCTGAGCACTCAGGCTCCCTGTGGAGGAAAGCAGGTTACTGATCATGTCTCAGCTTCTATATTGAAAACAGCTGAATCAAACCAGCAAACTATGTACCTGAAGTGTCCCGGTCCGTGCAATTCTTTAGGGCCTCTAAAATGACCTTTTCTCCAGTTAGTCTTGACAAATTTTTGGTGCGGTTTCCTTGACAATTTTCCTGAAATGTGTATATATTTAGGGTTTTGACCTTTAATGTGTCTTCTCTCTTACACAGCTATTTTTTTTCACTCAACTATAATTGACACTCCCATATTTCCTTCAGCTCCTAGAGATGATAAATACTTAACTTAGTTCATATGTTTAGGTTATGACCACTACAAGATGACTTCTTAAAGTGTGTCTAGGCCTTTTCCAGGAAAGGGATATCCCAAATTAATAGACTCTTGCATTGAACTAAATCTTTTTAGTTCATTTCAATAAGCGTATATGGTAATTATATGGAATTATTATATGTAATAGCTATATACCAATAAAATAATCATTTAGCTCAAATTTTCACCCAATGAAGAAAGCCCTCTATGATATCTCTGATGTCCAATATTAACGGGCTACTCTATAAAACATTGTGTTTATTGTAGAGATGTTGTTGAAGATGTTGTGTACAACCTTACATTCTGGGCATAAGAGGTCCCAAGGGAAAACATTTTTGGTCTCAGTGTCTGGAAGAATTACACTTTCCTAAGCAACTGGTTTGTTTTTACCTATTGGACACTCTAAACTTCAATCAAATTCAATCTTGCCTCCATTCTCACCAATCCGTTGAAACTGCTTATCAAGTTATGAACAACCTCTACTTTGCCAAATTTGGTGGACACTTTTTCTTTTCTTTTCTTTTTATTATACTTTAAGTTCTAGGGTACATGTGCACAACATGCAGGTTTGTTACATATGTATACATGTGCCATGTTGGTGTGCTGCACTCATTAACTCATCATTTACATTAGGTATTTCCCTAATGCTATCCCTTCCCTGTCCCCCAACCCCACAACAGGCCCCAGTGTGTGATGTTCCCTGTTCTGTGTCCAAGTGTTCTCATTTTTCAATTCCCACCTATGAGTGAGAACATGTGGTGTTTAGTTTTCTGTCCTTGCAATAGTTTGCTGAGAATGATGGTTTCCAGCTTCATCCATGTCCCTACAAAGGACATGAATTCATCCTTTTTATGGCTGCATAGTATTCCATGGTGTATATGTGCCACATTTTCTTAATCCAGTCTATCAGTGATGGACATTTGGATTGGTTCCAAGTCTTTGCTATTGTGAGTAGTGCCACAATAAACATATGTGTGCATGTGTCTTTATAGTAGCATGATTTATAATCCTTTGGGTCTATACCCAGTAATGGGATCACTGGGTCAAATGGTATTTCTAGTTCTAGATCCCTGAGGAATTGCCACACTGTCCTCCACAACGGTTGAACTAGTTTACAGTCCCACCAACAGTGTAAAAGTGTTCGTATTTCTCCATATCCTCTCCAGCACCTGTTGTTTCCTGACTTTTTAATGATAGACTGGATTAAGAACCTCCCATGTAGCTGGGATTACAGGTGTGCACCACCACATCCAGCTAAGTTTTGTATTTTTGGTAGAGACGGGGTTTCACCATGTGGGCCAGGCTGGTCTCCAACACCTGACCTCAGGTGATCCACCCGCCTCGGCCTCCCAAAGTGCTGGAATAACAGGCATGAGCCACTGTGCCCAACCCACCTATTCTTTATCCATTCATCTGTCGATAGACACTTAAGTTACTTCCAAATCTTAGCTTTTATAAACAGTGCTTTGACAAACATAGCAGTGCAGATATCTCTTTGATATACTGATTTCCTTTCTTTTAGATATATACCCAGCAGTGGGTTGCTGGGTCATATGGTAGTTCAATATTTCATTTTCTGAGGAATCATCAAACTGTTCTCCACAGTGGTTGTACTAATTTACATTCCCACCAACAATCTACAAGGGTTCTCTTTACATCCTTGCCAACATTTGTTATTGACTCTCTTTTGGATATAAGACATTTTAACTGGGGTGAAATGATATCTCATTGTAGTTTTGATTTACATTTCTCTGATGACCAATGATGTTGATCACCTTTTCATATACCTGTTTGCCATTTGTATGTCTTCTTTTGAGAAATGTCTATTCAAATATTTTGTCCATTTCATGATCAGATTGTTAGACTTTTTCCTATAGAGTTGTTTGAGCTCCTTATATATTCTGGTTATTAATCCCTTGTCAGATGGGTACTTTGCAAATATTTTTGTTTCATTCTGTAGGTTGTCTCGTTACTTTGTTGATTGTGTCCTTTGCTGGGCAGAAGCTTTTTAACTTGATCCCACTGTCCATGTTTGCTTTGGTTGTCTGTGCTTGTGGGGTACTGCTCAAGAAATCTTTGCCCAGACCAATGTCCTGGAGATATTCCCCAATATTTTCTTATAGTAGTTTCATAGTTTGAGGTCTTAGTTTAAGTTTTGGTCCATTTTGATTTTATTTTTTGCATGTGGTGATAGATAGGGGTCTAGTTTCATTCTTCTCTATGTGGATATCTAGTTTTCCCAGCACCACTTATTGAAGAGACTATTTTTTCCACAGCATATATTCTTGACACCTTTGTCAAAAAAGAGTTCACTGTAGGCGTGTAGATTTGTTTCTGGGTTCTCTATTCTGTTCCATTGGTCTATGTGTCTGTTTTCATGTCGGTACCATGCTGTTGTGGTCACTATAGCTCTGTAGTATAGTTTGAAGTCAGGTAAAGTGATTCCTTCAGTTTTGTTCTTTTTGCTTAGGATGGCTTTGGCTATTTTGGGTCTTTTGTGGTTCCATATAAATTTTAGGATTGGTTTTCTATTTCCGTGAAGAACGTCATTAGTATTTTGATAGAAATTGCATTGAATCTGTAGATTGCTTTGGGTAGTGTGAACATTTTTAACAATATTGATTCTTATAATCCATGAACATGAAACGTTTTTCCATTTATTGGTGTCATTTTCAATTTCTTTCAGCCTTGTTTTATAATTTTCATTATAGAGATCTTTTATGTTTTTGGTTAATTCCTTGGTATTTAATTTTAGTTGTGGCTATTGTAAATTACATTACTTTTTAATTTATTTTTCACATTGTTCACTGTTGGCATATAGAAATGCTACTGATTTTTGTATGTTAAGTTTATATCCTGCAACTTCACTAAATTTATCCATTTTAATAGTTTTTCTGTGGAGTCTTTAGGTTTTTCCAAATATGATGCCATCTCCAAATAAGGATGCTTTGACTTCTTCCTTTCCAGATTGGATGCCCTTTATATCTTTCTCTTGTCTAATTGCTCTAGCTAGGACTTCCAGTACTATGTTGAATAACAGTGGTGACAATGGGCATCCTTGTCATGTTCCAGATCTTAGAGGAAAGGCTTTCAGTTTTTCTTCATTCAGCGTATTAGCTGCGGGTCTGCCATATATGGCTTTTATTACATTGAGGTATGTTTCTTCTATTCCCAGTTTGTTTTTGTGGGTTTTTATCATGAAACGATGTTGAATTTTATCAAATGCTTTTTTAGCATCAATTGAAATGATATGGTTTTAATGCTTTATTCTGTTGATATGATGTGTCACATTGATTGATTTGCATACATTGAGCCATCCTGGCATCCCAGGGATGAATCCCACTTGGTCATGATGAATGATCTTTCTAATGTAGTACTACTGAATTTGGTTTGCTAGTATCTTGTTGAGGATTTTTGCATCACTATTCATCAAGGATATTGGCCTGTAGCTTTTTCTTTTTTTGATGTTTGTTCATTTGCTTTTGGTATCAGGGTTATATTGGCCTCATAGAATGGATTTGGAAGTATTCCTTTCTCGTCTGTTTTTTGGAATAGTTTGAGTAGAACTGGTATTAATTCTTCTTTAAATGTTTGGTAGAATTCAGCAGTGAAGCCATCAGGTTCCAGGCTTTTCTTTAGTGGGAGACTTTTTATTATGGCTTCTATCTCATTACTTGTTACTGGTCTGTTCAGGTTTTGGATTTCTTCCCAGTTCAATTTGGTAGGTTGCATGTATCTAGTAATTTGTCCATTTCGTCTAGATTTTTTAATTTATTGGCAAATAGTTGCTCATTGTAGCTGATAATGATCCTTTGAATTTCTGAAGTATCGGTTGTAATGTCTTCTTTTTCATTTCTGATTTTATTTATTAGTGTATTCTCTCTTTTTTTGGTTAGCCTGGGTAAAGGATTGTCAATTTTGTTTAACATTTCAGAAAACCGACTTTCGTTTCATTAATCTTTTGTATTTTGTTTTTTCATTTCAATTTCACTTATTTTTGCCCTTTATTATTTCCTCTACTAATTTTGAGTTTGGTTTGCTCTTGCTTTTCTAGTTCTTTAAGGTGAACTGTTAGATTGTTCATTTGAAGTTGTTCTTCTTTATCGACATAGGTACTTAAAGGTGTAAAATTCCCTCTTAGTACTGCTTTTGCTATATCCTATAGGTTTTGGTATCTTGTGTTTCCATTATCATTTGTTTCAAGATATTTTTCAATTTACTTCTTCATTTCTTCATTGACCTACTGGTCATACAGGAGCATATTGTTTAATTTCCATGTATTTGTATAGTTTCCAAAATTCCTCTGTTGTTAATTTCTAACTTTATTCCATTGTGGGCAGAGAAGATGCTTGATATTATTTCAAGTTTTTTGAACATTTTAAGACTTGTTTGTGACCTAACATATGGTCTATCCTTTAGAATGATCCATGTGCTGAGAAAAAGAATTTCTTTTTCTGTAGCCATTGAATGAAATGTTCTACAGCCATTGAATGAAATGTTCTATAAACATCTATTAGATCCATTTGGTCTATAGTGCAGATTAAGTCCAACGTTTCTTTGTTGATTTTCTGTCTAGAAGATCTGTCTAATGCTGAAAGTGAGGTGCTGAAGTCTCCAGCTATTATTGTATTGGGGCCTCTCTCTCTCTTTACCAAGAATATTTCCTTCATATATCTAGGCGCTCCTGTATTCGGGGGCATATATTTAAAATTGTTATATCTTCTTGCTGAATTGACTCCTTTATTATTACATAGTGGCCTTCTTTTTTCTCTTCTTATAGTTTTGTCTTGAAATCTATTTTATTTGATACAAGTATAGTGACTCTTGCTCTTTTTTGGTTTCCATTGACATGGAATATCTTTTTCCATCTCCTTATTTTCAGTCTATATTTGTCTTTCATAGGTAAAGTGTGTTTCTGGTAAGCAAAAGATCAATGGGTCTTGTTTTTTCATCTATTCAGCCTGTCTATGTCTTTTGATTAGAGAGTTTAGTCCATTTACATTCAATGTTATTATTGATAAGTAAGGACCTACTCCTGGCATTTTGTTATGTTTTCTGGTCTTCTCTTCCTTCTTTATTTCCTTTCTATCTTTCTCTGGTGAAGGTGATTTTCTCTGGTGATATGATTTAGTTTCTTGCTTTTTATTTTTTTGTGTCCATTGTATTTTTTTGTTTTGAGGTTACATGAAGCTTGCAAATATTGTCTTATAACTCATTATTTTCACCTGATAACAACACTATTTGCATGAAAAACAAACAAGCAACATAAAACTAATAAAAACTCTACGCCTTAACTTCATCCCCCAACTTTTTAACTTTTTTTTTTGTTTCTAGTTATATCTTAAAGGTTGCTGTAGTTATTATTTTTGATTGGTTCAATTGTTTACTCTTTCTACTTAGGATAAGAGTAGTTTACACACCACAGTTACAGCATTATAATATTCTGAGTTTTTCTGTGTACTTAATATCCCAGTGAGTTTTGTACCTTATGGTGATTACTTATCGCTGATTAACGTCCTTTTCTTTCTGATTGAAGTACTCTCTTTAACATTTCTTGTAGGGCAGGCCTGGCATTGATTAAATACCTTAGCTTTTGTTTGTCTAAGAAAGTATTTATTTCTCTTTCATGTTGGAAGGATATTTTTGCTGGATATACTATTCTAGGGTAAAAGTTTTTATACTGAAGCACTTTAAATATATCATGCCACTCTCCACTGGCCTGTAAGGTTTCCACTGAAAAGTCTGCTGCCAGACTTATTGGAGCTCCATTTTATGTTATTTGTTTCTTTTCTCTTGTTGCTTTTAGGATTCTTTCTTTATCCTTGACCTTTGGGAGTTTGATTATTAAATGTCTCATGTAGTCTTCTTTGGGTTAAATCTGTTTGTTATTCTATAATCTTCGTGTACTTGGATATTGATATCTTTCTCTAGGTTTGGAAAGTTCTCTGTTGCTATCCCTTTGAATAAACTTTCTACCCCTATCTCTTTCTTTACTTCCTCTTTAAGACCAATAAATCTTAGATTTGCCCTTTTGAAGCAATTTTCTAGATGCTGTAGGTGTGCTTCAATATTATTTACTCTTTTTTGTCCCTTTGACTGTATTTTCAAATAACATGTCTTCAAGCTCAGTAATTCTTTCTTCTGTTTGATCCAGTCTGCTATTAAAGGTCTCTGATGCATTCTTCAGTGTACCAATTGCATTTTTCAGCTCCAGAATTCCTGCTTGGTCCTTTTAAATTATTTCATTCTCTTTGTCAAATTTATCTGATAGAATTCTGAATTCCTTCTCCGTGTTACCTTAAATTTCTTTGAGTTTCCTCAACACAGCTATTTTGAAATCTCTGAAAGCTCACATGTCTCTGTTTCTCCAGGATTGGTCTTTAGTTCATTTGGTGAGGTAATGTTTTCCTGAATGGTGTTGATGTTGATGTTCGTAGATGTTCTTTGGTGTCTGGGCATTAAAGAGTTAGGTATTTATTGTAGTCTTCACTGTCTGAGTTTATTTGTAGCCATCCTTCTTGGGAAGGCTTTCCAGATATTTAAATGACTCTGGAGTTTTGATCTAAATTGTATCTACTTTAGGGGACATCCAAGCCTGTAGTTTTTGTAGACTTGTAGAGGTACCACTTTGTTGGTTGGTCTTGGGCCAGATCCAGGAGAATTCTCTGGATTATCAGGCAGAAGCTCCTGTTCTCTTACCTTACTTTCTACCATACATACAGAGTCTCTCCCTCTGTTCTGAGCCACCTAAAGCTGGGGTGCATGACATAAGCAGCCCTGTGGCCACCACTACTATGACTGCACTGGATCAGACCTAAAGCCAGTACTGCACTGGTTCTCACCCAAGGCCTACTATAACCATTCCCTTGGTACTGCCTATGTTTGCTCAAGCCCCTGGGGCTCTGTAGTCAGCAGATGGCAAAGCCAGCCAGGCCTGTGTCCTTCCCTTCAGGGCAATGAGGTCCCCCAGGCTCTGGGTGGGTCTGTAAGTGCTGTCCAGGACTCAGGCACTACAGTTAAAAACCTTAGAAGTCTATCTGGTGTTCTATTGTACTGCAGCTGAACTGGCCCTTAAACCACAAGACAGTTCTTCCCACTCCTCCCTCCCCTTTCCAAAGGCAGAGGAGACTCACCCCATTGTCACTATCTCCCCAGGCCACAAAGAGTACTGCCAGACTACTGCTGGTGTTCCCTTAAGCCCTAGGGTCTCTTAAGTGAGTATGTCATGAATGATGCCTGGCTTGGGACTCTCCCTTTAGGGTAGTAGACTCCCTCTGGCCCAGGGAAAGTCCAGAAATGCCCAAGAGTCAAGTCCTGGAATTGAGATAATCAAACCTACTCTGTTGTTGAACATTAGAACTTATACCTTTTATCTAATTGTATGGTTGTATCCATTAACTGATCTCTCTTCATCCCCTCCTCCCACCTGCATGCCCTTCTCAACCTCTGGTATCTATCATTATACTCTACCTCCATGATATTGACCTTTTTAGCTTCCACATATGAATGAGGACATGTGCTATTCATCTTTCTGTGCTTGATTTACTTCACTTAACCTAATTTCCTCTAGTACCATCCATGTTGCTGCAAATGACATGATTTTTCATTCTTTTTTATGGCTGAAAGTATTCCATTGTGTGTATGTACCACATTTTCTCTATTCACTTATCTTGTTGATGGACATGGAGGTTGATTTCATATCTTTGCTTTTGTGAACATTGCTGCAATAAACATGCACGTGCAGGTACCCCTTTGATATACAGACTTCTTTTCTTTTGGATGAATACCCCGTAGTGGGATTGCTGGATAGTATGTGTAGTCTGTTTTTACATTGCCATAAAGAAATATTTATTGGAGGCTGGGTAATTTATAAAGAAAAAAGATTTAATTGACTCACAGTTCTGCAGGCTGTACAAACATGGCTCCAGCATCTGCTTCTGGAGAGTGGCTCAGGAAGCTTACAATCATGGTGGAAGAGAGTATGCAGTGTCAAAAGGTAAGAACGGGAGGAAGAGAGAGTTGGGAAGTGCCACATTTTTTTAAACAACCAGATCTCATGTTAATTCAGAGTGTGAACTCATTTATTACCATGAGGAGAGCACAAAGCCATTCATGAGGGCTCCTCCCTCATGACCCAAAGACCTCCCACCAGGCCCCACCTCCAACATTAGGGATTACATTTCAACTTGAGATTTAGGGAGGGACAAACGTCCAAACCAAATCAGTGTGGTAGTTCTATTTTTAGTTTAGTTTTTTTTTTTTTTTAAAAGATATCTCCATACTGTTTTCCTCAGTGGCTGTAGTAGTTTACACTCCCACCAAGAGAGTCTTGCTCTGTCACACAGGCTGGAGTGCAGTGGCGTGATTTCGGCTCACTGCAACCTCCGCCTCCTGAGTTCAAGTGATTCTCATGCCTCAGCCTCCTGGGATTACAGGTATGCACCACCATACTTGGCTAATTTTTGTATTTTTTATAGAGATGGAGTTTTGCCATGTTGCCCAGGCTGGTCTCGAACTCCTGGCCTCCAGTGATCCACCTGCCATGGCCTCCCAAAGTGCTGGGATTATAGGCATGAGCCACCATGCCCAGCCTTCAACAATGTTTTGACATTAACAAGGTTTTGACATTTGTTGATTTTCTGTCTAGATGCTCTGTCTCATGTTGAGAGTGGAGTGATGAAGTCTCCAAATATTATTGTATTGAAGTCTGTCTCTCCCTTTGATCTAATAATATTTACTGTATATATCTGAGTGCTCTGCTGTTGAGTGCATATAGGGTTAGAATTGTTATATGCTCTTACTGAGTTGATCCTGTTGTCATTATATAATGACTATCTTTATCTCTTTTTACTGTTTTTGACTTAAAGTCTGATTCATCTGATGTAAGTTTAGCTATTCCTACTCATTTTTTGTTCTTATTTGTATGGGGTATCTTTTTCCATTCCTTTACTTCAGTCTATATGGGTCTTCATAGGTGAGATGAGTTTCTTGTAGGCAGCATGTAGTTGAGCCACGCTTTTTCATTCAACCAGTCTGTATCTTTTAGGTGGAAAATGTAATCCATTTACATTCAAGCTTATTATTGATATGTGAAGGCTTATTCCTGTCATTTTATTTATTGGTTTCTGGTTGTTCTGCATATTCTTTTTTCTCATTGTTTATTATTGTGATTTGGTGGTTTTTCTGTAGTGATATCATTGAGTCTTTTTCACGTTTATGTGTTTGCTCTATCTGTGGGTTTTATATTTTCCTTTGTTTTCATGATAGTAGATATTGTCCTTTCACTTCCAGGTGTAGGACTCCCTTAAGCATTTCTTACAGTGCCAGTCTAGTGGTGATGAATACCCTCAGGTTTTCTTTGTCTGGGAAAGACTATTTCTCTGTCATTGATGAAGGAGAACTTTGCTAGGTGTAGTATCCTTGGCTGGCAGTTGTTTTTTTTTTTTGTCTTTCAGCACCATGAATATATATCATCCATATTCTCTCCTAGCATGCACAGGGTTTCTGCTGAGAAATCCACCGTTAGTGTGATGGAGATTCCTTTGTAAGTGACTAGACACCTTTTCTCTTGCTGTTTTTAGAATGCTGTCTGTGCATTTGACTTGACAGTTTGACTATTATGTCCCATGGAACAGACCTTATTGAATTGTGTCCATTCAATACAATGGATCCCTGGGTTTCCTGTATCCAGATGTCTAAATCTCCTACTAGACTTGGAAAATTTTTATCTATTATTTTCTTTTTTTTTTTTTTTTGATATGGAGTCTCGCTCTGTCGCCCAGGCTGGAGTGCAGTGGCTGGATCTCAGCTCACTGCAAGCTCCACCTCCCGGGTTCCCGCCATTCTCCTGCCTCAGCCTCCCGAGTAGCTGGGACTACAGGCGCCCACCACCTCGCCCGGCTAGTTTTTTCTATTTTTTAGTAGAGACAGGGTTTCACCGTGTTAGCCAGGATGGTCTCGATCTCCTGACCTTGTGATCCGCCCGTCTCGGCCTCCCAAAGTGCTGGGATTACAGGCTTGAGCCACCGTGCCCAGCCTATTATTTTCTTAAATTGGCTTTTAACCCTTTAGTTTTCTCTTTACCTTCCAAAATGCCCAAAACTACCATATTTGGTCAATTTATGTTCTCTCATGTGTCACATGGGCTTTGCTCATTATTTTTTATTCTGTTTTCTTTATTTTTGTCTACTGAGTCATCACAAAAGACCTGTCTTCAAATTCTGAGATTTTTTTCTTCTCCTTGATCTAGTGTATTGTTGAAACTTTTTAATGCATTTTGTATTTCATTAAAGAAATTCTTCACTTCCAGAATTTCTGTTTGGTTCTTTTTATGATACTCTTAAATGTATTTCTCATTAATATCCTGAATTGTCTTTCTGATTTATTTGCATTATTTTTCAGTATTTTATTGTATCTCACTGAGCTTCTTTAGTATCAATATTTTGAATAATTTTGGGATTTTATAAATTTCTTTTTGATTTAAATTTGTTGTTAGAGAATTATTATGTACCTTTGTAGTTGTTACATTTCCTTACTTTCATCTTATATCATTACGTTGATATCTGTGCATTGGATGTAATATTACTTCTTTCAATTTTCAAAATTTGCTTTCATAGGAGAGGACTTATTCCTGAAGATGGATTTATGGTATTGGCTTTGGTTCCGGTTGTATGCAGTAGTATAACCTCTGTATGATTTCTTTGGGGACTAGTACATCAGGTGTGCCAGTCTTTGGGCCCCTGTGGTGGCAGCAGTAAGTGAAGCATGCCTGTTTTGGAGCCTCAGAGCAGCATACACTGGCACTGGTGTTAGCAGGTCCAGGCAGGATGATTTTTGGGTTTCCAGACAGTTTTAGGAATGGCAGAAATGGGCAGGGCAGGTGGGCAGATTCTCTGATCCCTGGGAAGTGGGTGTGGCATGGTGATGGCAGTAACAGTGATGGGACAATCCTCTGGGTCCCAAGTGGTCTGTGTTGGTGTTGGTGGTTATTGCAGCGGGTTGGGTGGGCCCATCCATAGGCCTGTAGGTGGTGCATGAAGGTGTGTGTTAGCTGTGGTGGTAGCAGCAGGCTGGGTGGTTCTGGCCTCAGGTTTCTGGGAAGAGTGCTCAGGTGCCAATGGTGTTAAACTGTTCTGGTTGATCCCCAGGCCCTAGATGGCATGATTGGATACTGGGGGTTGAAAAGTAGAGCCAGGCTAACTGGATATGTCCTTAGGCTCCTTGGTAGTAGCTCTGGTTGGGGTGATAACCAGGCTGCCACTGGAATGCTCAAGTGGAGGCAGCAGCAACTGTGCTACTGCCCTTCTACTGGGGAGGGTTTGATTGCTTTCAGTGGGAGCAGCCATAGGCAGGCAGCTGGAGGGGCACATGCTTCTGTCATGCTTCAGCCCCAGTGGCAGTAGCTTGTGGTAGCAGCAGCTGCAGGTAGTGGAGTGTGTGCTTGGGATGCATGAAAGTGCACAGTTGCTCCTCTGTTGGAGGTTGGGGTCACTGCTGATGGCTACTGCCTCTGCCCTGGTGGCATCTGCTACAGTTGGGGAATCTCAGTTGGGGCTCCAGGGATGTGGAGATAGCATGGGCTGTTGAGCTCCAGAGCAGGGTAGTCTAGCTGGGGGCAGGCTGGGTTCTCAAAATGGCACCATCTGTAGCTTCATAGAATGTGGAGGTTTGTGGAGTTCAGCCTGAACTCCTTCTCTGGAGCAATGTGTGGTCTCCAGGCAGTTCTCTATGTTGGTTTCAGGGCCTGTGACGGTCAAAAGGTTCTCCCATGGCTAGGATAGAAGGAGTCCACAGTGGAAATGTGGACCACTGGGGATCTCACAGTTGCCCATTCCCCACATTGAGGAGCCTTTCCAGGTTCTCAGCTGATCCTGGCAGAGCAGGCTGCCTCACTTCCCTCTCCTTTGTTGCTTCCTATCACTTCTCTGTTGGATTCCAGTGTTCTCTCTTAGACCAGGGGTCTCTAACCCCCAGGCAGCAGACTGGTACCGGTATGTGGCCTGTTAGCGACTGGGCCACACAGCAGGAGGTGAGCAGCAGTGAGTAAGGATTACTGCCAGAGCTGTGACTCCTGTCAGAACAGTGGTGGCATTAGATTCTCATAGGAGCACAACACCTACTGTGAACTGTGCATGCGAAAGATCTAGATTGCATGCTCCTTATGAGAATCTAACTAATGCCTGATTGTCTGAGGTGGAACAGTTTCAGTTAGAAACCATCTCCCTCCTCCAGTCCATGGAAAATTGTCTTCCATGAAACCAGTTGTATTAGTTCATTCTCATTCTGCTATGAAGAAATACCCAAGACTGGGTAATTTATAGAGAAGAGGTTTAATTGACTCACAGTTCTGCATGGCTTAGAAGGCTCAGGAAACTTACAATCATGGTAGAAGGCAAAAAGGAAGAAAGGCACTTTCTTCACAGGGTGGCAGGAAGGAGAAATGCTGAGCAAAGGGGGAAAAGCCCCTTACAAAACCATCAGATCTTGTGAGAACTCACAAGAACACCATGGGGGTAACCACCCCCATGATTCAGTTACCTCCCACTGGGCTCCTCCCATGACACATAGGGATTATGGGAAACTACAATTCAAGAAGAGATTTAGGTGGGGGCACAGCAAAACCATAGCACCATTTCCCAGGTGCCAAAAAGGTTGGGGACCACTGTCTTAGACAATTTGCAAAAAGTGTGATTCTCCACTCACTGTTTTGGTTCTTCTTTTGTGGAAGAGGTGAGTACCAGATGTACCTAGCGAGCCATCTTGAAGCCCCTTCTCCGTAGTTTCTTGTTTGTTTTTCATGTCACTTATGTAATTATTTTTCTTAGTGATTTTTGCCTTTGGTATTATGTTTAGAAAAAGCATCCCAACTCAAGATTTCATATTTTTATATATTTTTCTATTCTTTTATTCCTTTCATTTTGTCTCTTTCCCCATTTGAATCTTTTTGTGTGTACATGTGTAAATATGTTGTTATGTATGTGGAGTTATATTGTTATATGATATGGAGTAGATCAACTTGTATTCATCCAAATAATTAAGCAACAATTACAGAAGCATTTATTGTGTGGATGGAATTAAATTGCATACACTTTGGGAGGCCGAGAGGGGCAGATCACGAGGTCAGGAGATCGAGACCATCCTGGCTAACACGGTGAAACCCCGTCTCTACTAAAAAATACAAAAAACTAGCCGGGCGAGGTGGCAGGCGTCTGTAGTCCTAGCTACTCAGAAGGCTGAGGCAGGAGAATGGCGTAAACCCGGAGGCGGAGCTTGCAGTGAGCTGAGATCCGGCCACAGCACTCCAGCCTGGGCAACAGAGCGAGACTCCGTCTCAAAAAAAAAAAATGAATAAATAAAATGAATAAATAAATAAATAAATAAATTGCGTGGATGTGCCACAATTTGACCAAAGTGTGGTTGGACAATTAGCTCCATTTTTTTCTTATTATAAAAATTTGACACATTTTTTTCCCTATAAAATTCACCAGGTTCAGTGCAATTTCTGGAAGTATAGCCTGTCTAGATGAGTGATTTCATAAGTGGAACAGTTTTGGTGATGACCAACTGTGGCTCTGGTAGAAGGTGACTAAAACAGTGTAAAGGTCATTGGTAAAGAACAGTCCTTTAGATACTCTCATAGCCTACTTCTCTGTATCCGTCACTACTGAGTTTGGAGTCTTCTGAGGCTCTGCCTCCACTTAGCTACCCTTGTGAATTCTGAGCAGTGGCTTGTGCTCTAGTTTATCTGTCACTGATATCCCATCTGCTTTCTGTTATCAGAAATCATAAAAATCTCTGGTCTCTTTCCCTTCTGCTTTGAGTATTACAGTGAATTTACTTCCTTTTGTAAGTCTTTACTGAAATTTTAGTGGAGTTTGAGGAGGACTTTTTTCTTAAAAAATTAAAATACTGAATTAGGCAAACAATTTATTCTGCCTATTGGAATCCCCTAGGTGTTCATAATAATAGGCCACAGTACTACTCTCCATCTGGTATTAGATTGTTACAAATTCTGCCAACAGTATAAAAAGAAAATAGCCTGAGCCTCTAAGGTACTAGCACACTGGCAATATTAGCATATTGTTTGTCCCTTATAAAAACACAGTGTTTTCTGAATTTCATCCTTACAAATAAAAACACAGAGTTTTCTGAGTTTTATCCTTACGATGTTTCCAAAAAATTGACATGAAGATTGAAGCGTAGGCACAGAATCACCTGAAACCACACTTGTCCACATCCTTATACACACACATATATCTAGGCACATGTGAGCAGAAAACACTAACAGACATAATTACACTTATGTACTCATAACTTATTCACAAGAATAGGTGAGTTTGAATAGAGTTATTAAAGTGGTTAAATACGTAAGAGCAAAGAAGATAGGTGGAGAAGAGTAGGTGAGTAGAGCTGAGAATGAGTTACTAGTCATGAAATACTAGGAGGAGATCATATTCAAGAGACCAAAGACCAAAGAATAAAACAAGGGAATTTGTAAAGAGTAGGGGAAATAGGAGAATAATTCTCCTGGAAGGTTAAGATACTCTTGTTTTTGTTGTTTCTGAGTTTCACAACTATTCTTCTTCTTCCCTGTTATAAGTAGGAACTTAAAAATATTAACCTCCACATTTCTTTTTTTTTAAATAGCTTTGTTTATATATAATTCATACACCATAAAATTAACCCCTTTGAAGTGTACAATTTAAGTGGTTTTTAGAATATTCAGAGTTACACAATCATTACCACTACCTAATTCCAGAATATTTTCATCACTCCCAAAAGAAACCTCATGCCCATTAGCAGTCATTCCCCATTACCCGCTCACTGGAACCCCTGACAACCACTTATCTACTTATGTCCCTGTGGATTTTCTTATTCTGGACATTTCATAGAAATGAAATCAAGTGGTTTTCTATGTCTGGCTGCCTTTATTTAACACAATGTTTTCCAGGCTTATAAAAGTCATAGTTATGTATCAGTACCTTATTCCTTTTTATGGCTGAATAAAAATCCATTGTATAGATATGTCACATTTTTTCGTT
The DNA here is from genome assembly GCF_008728515.1 of Papio anubis. NCBI lineage: Eukaryota > Metazoa > Chordata > Mammalia > Primates > Cercopithecidae > Papio > Papio anubis. The sequence goes on along the minus strand of NC_044977.1, from coordinate 38,990,949 downwards.
TTGAACTAACAGTGTTTTGATTGTGGTAAGAACACATAAAGTAAAATTTGCCATTATAACCATTTTAAAGTGTACAGTTCAGTAGTGTTAAGTATATTCACATTGTTGTGCAACAGATCTCCACAACTTTTTCATCTTGCAAAACTGAAAGTAAATCCATTAAATTGCTCCCTATTTGCCCTACTCTTAGTCCCTGGTAATCAGCTTTCTACTTTCTGTTTTTGTAAATTTGACTACTTTAGATATCTCCTATAAGTAGAATCATATAATATTTGCTTTTTGTGACTGGTTTATTTCATTTAGCATAATGTCCTCCAGGTTCATCTATGATGTAGCAATTGACAAGATTTCCTTCTTTTTTAAGGCTAAAAAATATTCCATTGTATGTATAGACTATATTAAAAAATCTGTTAATCAGTTGATGGATGTTTGGGTTGTTTCCATCTTTTTGGTTATTATGAATGCTGCTATGAGCATTCGTGAACAAGATTTTTTGTGGACATATGTTTTCAATTCTCTCGGGTATATACTTTTGTATTAGTCAGTTTTCATACTGCTGTGAAGAAATACATGAGATGGGGTAATTTATAAAGAAAAAGAGATTTAATGGACTCTCAGTTTCACATGGCTAGGAAAGCCTCACAATCATGGCAGAAGGAGAAGGAGGAGCAAAGGCATGTCTTACATGGTGGGAGGCAAGAGAGCATGTGCAGGGGAACTGCCCTTTAGAAAACCATCAAATCTCATGAAAACTCATTCATTATCATGAGAACAGCATGGGAAAATCCTGCCCCTATGATTTAATCACCTTCCACTGGGTCCCTCCTGTGACACATTGGGATTATGGGAGCTACAATTCAAGATGACATTTGACTGGGGACATGCTAAACCCTATCAACCTAGGTGTAGAATTACTGTCATGTAATAACACAATGTTTCACTTTTTGAAGCACTGCCAAATTGTTTTCCAAAGTGGCTGCACCATTTTACATTCCACTAGCAGCATATGAGGGTTCTAATTTTCCTATATCCTCACTGATACTTATTGTCTTTTTGATTATAGTGAGTGTAAGGTGATCTCTCATTGTGGTTTTGATTTACATTTTTCGAATGACTAATGGTGTCATATTTATTCTTTAAACCAAAGAAGGGAGGAGAAAGATGAAGGAAAACTGCTCAAGTAGCTTTGCTCTTACCATGAGGAAATCAGGGTGGCTGGGGAATTATTTGAGTGAGGGTAATCAGAATTGCTCGGGTAAAATCCCATATTACTACTGTTGATAATAATATTACTAAAATAATCGGGTAAAATCCCATATTACTACTGTTGATAATAATATTACTAAAATAATCAGGACTAGCAATGCCCATTACTGTTCTAAGTGTTTTCATAAACATCTCTAACAATACTTGAGACGCTCATACTTCATAGCTGTATAAAAAACCTGTTTTTCATAAGCTTCTTTAAAGGATTTCTTCAAAGGAGGTCATGTATTTTGATCTCCAGTTACTCTGACATTGAAACATTTATTTTCCTTTTATATTCGACATAGCCATCCATGTCCTCTGTCAGTTTTACTCCAAAAGGGTCAGTTCTGAGACGCCTCTTTCTTTTCTGCTTGACAGTAAGTTCCACCCAGATTCTTTAGTGTTTACTCCTGGCCTGGGACTACTTCCTTCCACTTAGGAACTAAGAGCTGAATACACTTTTAGCTGATTGAGCTTCCATATTAGATAGCTCTTTCAGTAGAGAGCCTGAGTCATTGCATATGAAGCTTGATCTTCATTTTCTCCCTTTTTCTTAGACAAACATCTTCAGACAGGTTCGCTGTACCATACCAAGCCCATCCCTCTGATCCATTGCCTCATTCTGAAAGGTCAAAAATGACAGTTGTGAAAGGCATCCCAGAAAGCCAACAAGAAAGACTAAAGTGGCTGGTGTGGTTGGGTCCTAAATGTTCTGCTTTAAGAAACATAGCAAAACTGTCTGGTCTTAGGATTGAAAACTAGTGAACTAAATTTAATCATTAATTTCATTTGTTGTTGATAACATTTGAGTTTTTATCACTAAAATATTATTGGTCCATTTATCTTTGGATTATTTTATTCACCCAACTAATTGGTATGACCTTAGTTGTATAACTCAAACTTTTCCCACAGGTTTACTGCAAGTTTATCAGCTTTCACCTAGTTTTGCCAGCCCACAGTCAACAGAGCTCCTTATCTGTTTGAATAAGAACAATTTATTGAGATTGAGCACACATACATTTTGTGGACAACTGAAAAAAAAAACAAGTAAACTTTGAAATTATAAAGCTATTTTTATGTAATTTTAAGAAATGAAAGATATAAAAAATTAGAGTTTGTGCATGATTGTTCAAACAGAAGCTTAATTTATTGTAATTCAATCATATAACCACACCAATTCATCAACTAAACAATATAAAAAAATCAAGTCTCCTGTAATGTTCAAATAGAAATTAAATGGAAGGTTCATATCACAAAAGTAGTATCAGATGATCATCTCAGTTATGATCTTTAGGCAGACACACTCATACCAGACAGACCAAGTTAAGGTTTTTTGCATTAAAATACCAGTTGAACTGGTTATACATTCCACATGATGCAGATACTCTTTAGGGGAAATGGTAATGAGAAAGTGATGTTCTGCCTCACCCACAGGTGTGTATGGAGTAGTATAACATGTTTGAGTTTTGCTGTAGATTAAAAATCAGAAGCGAGCTATCCATAGGAAAAACTTAGAATCGCATCCACTAATGGCAAAATATAACAAACAAAGTTAAAGAAGAAACAGTAAAAATAAAAAAGAGATATTACAACAATAATCTTTCATTAAGAGAAAAAATGCTGTCATAAATTCTTTTTCACACATTTTCTGATTACACATTTTGTAAATAGCTTGGAGACAGATTTGTATGCTTTATAAGAAGTACATATAAATTGCTAGTTGTGATTTGTGAACTTATTATTCGGGGATTTAGGGGAATGAGTACTGAAATATCAATGAATGCATATGTATAATGTGTATATTTTTGTATGATTATCCAGAGATAGCTGTAATTGTTATGTAAAGTTTACATAGATATCCTATAGATTTTTTACTTAAAAATTAAGAACACATTCAGGTAGAGTCACCACCAATGTCTATTCAAAACCATTTTTTTTTCAGATGGAAAACAGAACACAGTATTGACACATGATTGTAAACAATACTGAAGAGAGGCTCGTTCTTTGTAGATTTCACATTTTGTCTCTGTTTTTCATCATTTCCTGCACCTAGGGAGAATGAAAAACAATTTTTTTCCACTTGCAATTTTGGTTTACTTGGAATTACCATATTTTGTTAGGCTAAAATATGTAGAGATTCAAAATACAGAAATCCGTATATTGAGCTGGTGCAAATAATTTGTACTTTGATACATCAAGGACATATGTTACAGGCTCTATGGGAACTATTATAAAATATCATGAGGATTGTTAGAACAGTGACCACATTCTGTATAATACTGTCACAGTAGATCCATGTCACAGTAGATCATATATATGTGTCAAAGCCCATAATGTACGACACAAAGAAAGAACCCTAATGTAAACTATGGTCTTTAGTTAATAATAATATATCAAATGCTGGCTCACCAATTTGTAACAGGTGTGCCACACTAATGCAAAATGTTAATAATAGGAGAAATTTGTGGTGGGAGATGAGGGAAGGGTAAGGAGATATATGGAAACTGTTCTTTCTGCCCAATTTTTCTATAAATTTAAAACTGCTCTAAAAATAAAGTTTGCTAATTTAAAAAATTTCCCCAATAAAAAACAACAAAAAATAAAAGATAACTTCTAAGCCAATAGAGGGAAAATGGAATGATAAAAGAAGGCTAAAAGTAAAGAAAAAGAAACATAACAAGTAGGACAAATAGCACATAGCAAAACAAGAGATTTAACCTCAAACATATCTTTAATTGTATTGAGTGTAAATGGTTAAAAACTTGCCAGATTTGAGTATTCATGATAAAAAGCAAAAACTCAACTGTATGCTATTTATAGAAAACATATCTGAAACCTAAGAACAGAGGAAAATTAAAAGTAATAAGGATAGAAAAATATAATACAATTTACATGTTAACAAAAATAAATCTGGTATAGCCACAATAATATTGAACCAAGTAGTCAGAGTACGTGATATACCTCTTTATAATAAATAGTTCAATTTGCCAGAAATAGATAAGAATTCTAAATTCATATGCACTTAATAACATAACCCCAAGCACATATACACAGCAAAAACTGACTGAACTACAGGGAGATAGACAAATTCACAATCATATTAGAAGACTTGAATAACATGTTTAGTAAGCCTGACATAATGGATACATTCAGAACACTTACCAATGATTGTAGAATAAACCTTTTTTTAAAACTACAAAAAATTTATTCACAACTATTAACCATATGCTGTGTCATAAAGCAAGTAAACACATTTCAAAGATTTGATGTTATACAAAGTATGTTCTATGAGCAAAGTGCAATTGACTTAGAAACCAAAAGATAACTACAAAATCCAATATCTAATAATTTGTACAAATAATATAATGTCCCCAAACCTATGAGTTGAAGAAGAAATTATAATACATATTAGAAACTATTTAGAACTAAATTAAATGAAAATACTATATATTTAAATTTATGTGATAAAACTTTAAATGCATATATTATTTTTTAACAAGGAGGTTCTGCTTCCTAAATACAGGAAAAGGCACTTAAAAATGACTCCTGCAGATAACAGCTGTATACAATGGACAAAATACAACACCTACCTCACCCACCACAAACAAACCAATGCAAAAATCAAACCAAACCAAAACATAACTTCCTGAAGGCTCTGGAGCCTAAACAAAGACAGATATATTTTAAAGGAAAGTCTAAACTTGGACCAAGTGACCAAAATGAGTTCTTCATTTTTTCCACTTTGACCCAATAGAAATCACAGTCATAGACAGCTGTGGCAGTGCAAGAATGCCTAAAACTCTGATAAGAAATCCTGCTGTCTTTCTGTATGGAAGAATCAGGGGAAGTAGCCTGGCCAAATATGAACAGTTTCTGAAGAGTGAGGGAGAATTCTGAAAGGAGAAAAAGATTCTCCAATATTGTATATGAACTTTAGGCTGACCCCTAGAACATGTACTCATAGGATAGATTCAAAGTAATGTGAATTGATCTGAGCGATGACCTGTTAATCACATGAGGCAAGAGAGAACTTATACTTTGAATTTAAGCATATTAACTGCCATTTTAAAAAAATCAACATTCATCAGAAAACTATAGCTAATCTCAGACTACGCAATATAATAATAACAATATCCCAGGTTGTCTAAAATTATTCTACTTATAGAAAGCATAGCAATTCACTTTAAATGAAAAAGACAATCAACAGATGCCAACTCTAAGATGATCTGGTGTTGAGGTTACTAGAGAAGCACTTTATTTTTGAGACAGAGTTTTGCTTTGTCACTCAGGCCAGAGTGCAGTGGTGCAATCTTGGCTCACTGCAACCTCCGCCTCCTGGGTTCAAGTGATTCTAGTGCCTCAGCCTTCTAAGTAGCTGGGATTACAGGTGCACGCCATCACACCCAGCTAATTTTTTTGTTGTTGTTGTTGAGACAGAATCTCACTCTGTCACCCAGGATGGAGTGCAGTGGCGCAATCTCAGCTCACTGAAACCTCCGTCTCCCAGGTTCACACCATTCTCCTGCCTCAGCCTCCTGAGTAGCTGGGACTACAGGTGCCTGCCACCATAGCTGGCTAATTTTTTGTATTTTTAGTAGAGACAGGGTTTTACCATGTTGGCCAGGCTGACTTTGAACTCCTAGCCTCAAGTGATCTGCCCACCTTGGCATCCCAAAGTGCTAGGATTATAGGCATGAGCCACTGCACTTGACTCTAGACAAGCACTTTAAAGCAGCTGTAATAACTAACTATGCTCAATCAAATAAAGGAAAATACACTGGAAATGAAGGAAAGTATAGGAAATAGAAGACAGATAGAAAGTAAAAAAAAAATGAACTGAAGAAACCACATGGGAATCCATAAAGGGAGTGAGAGGACATAGAAAACAGAGAAGAGCAAAGCTGAGCAGCCAGTCACCTGGGACTGGCCTGGAGGCAAGAGAAGCTCCCCAATAAGGGGAAGGGGTGAGAACCCCCAGGGAATCCACACTACCTACAGGGACTTATGCAATCCTAGGAATGGAAGAACACCCATGACTCTCACAGGGCCTCTAGACTGATACTGAAAGTCATCTAGAGTTTCTGCAGAAGCAACACTAAAGTCCACAGGGACACCCACAGGCCTTGGGTGCTGGAGCAGCCTGGTGCAAGCTGCCATAGCCCCAATAAAGGCCACAGTCATGATGCCAGAGAGTAGTCAGATTGCTCCACTCCCAGTTACCAGATAAGGCTCAGTGTCAGCTTCCAGCACAGTGATCCCACACCTGCCTGAACTCTGGCAGGAGACACAGTTCCTGCTTTTCTCCAGGAAGCACCCAAACAGCAGATCAGGTTACTCCACCCACCCCTGCTGCTCCTAGGCAAGTGTAACATGCTGGCTGGGGCTTCCAACAGAGAAGACCTGCCTCTGCCTAAACTCTGTGGGCAGTGCAGCTACGTGTTCTCCCAGGAAGCACCTGGATGGTGGGCCAGATTACTCCACCCAACCGCTGCTCCTAGACATGCAGCACTCCCTGGCTGGGGCTTCCACACAGTGGCCATACCTCTGCCTGAACTGTATGGGTGGGCACAGCTCTGTGTTCCCCCAGGATATGCCTGGATAATGGACCAGGTGACTTCATTCACCCCTGCTATTCCTAACTAGGTGGGACTTACTGATTTGTGCAGCTCCCAAGCAAAGGGAAACTCTCAGAACAATGAAAGGGGTGAGACGCCCAGGTTCTCAGGCTGGTAGGGGAGCGGGTGTGCCTCCCTCCACAGGGCCAGTTAGGGAAGGGTATGGCCTGACTGCCAGCTGTGGCTCCATGCCTGAGGGAGCCCTGCAGTCCAGAACACCTAACAAAGGAAAGGCAGGTACAGAGCTAGTGATTGGTGACAGCTACCCCAAACTCCAGGAGTGAACCTAGTTGAGGGGGAGTGGTCATCTCTCTCCCCTCTACTGCAGAGCACTACTGTGAATGTGTCAAAATATGAAAGAGCAGAGGGCTAATAGCCTATCTGCTGGCTACTACTCTTAAGCACCACTACTGGATTTCAGCCCAAATTATAACACTAAAAATATTTTGCCAGTATACAGCATCTGTGAAACCTAAAGTAAAAACCCAGCCACAAAAATCCTGCACAGAGCATTGGCCCTCTGAAAGCAAGCAGAAATGAAGCCAACTGATTATACGCAACTCCCATCACAGGTAAAGAAATACTAGCCCTCACACATGAGAAAGAATCAATGCAAAATCTCTGGTAATTCCAAAAACCAAAGTGACCCTTTACCTTCAAATTAACAGACTAGTCCCCCAGCAATGGTTTTAAACCAGATTGAAATGACTGAAATGACAGATATAGAATTCAGAATCTGCATGGCAAGAAAGATCATTGAGATCCAGCAGAAAGTTGAAACCCAACCCAAGGAATCCACTAAAATGATTCATTTTAGGAACTGAAAGATGAAATAACCATTTTAAGACAGAACAAAATTGAACTTATAGAATTGAAGAATTCACTTCAAGAATGACTAATACGGTTAGAATCATTAACAGCAGAATTGACCAAGGTGAGGAAAGAATATCAGAGCTGGAAGACCAGTTTTTTGAATCAATTCAGTTGACAAAAGTTTTTTATTTTTTATTTAAAAAAATGAATAAAACCTCCAAAAAAAGTGGGATTGTGAAGGGACCAAATCTATGACTCACTGGCATTCCTGAGAGAAAAGGAGAGAAAATAAACAACTTGGAAAACAGAGTGAGGATATAGTTCACGAAAATTTCCCCAATCTTACCACAGAGGTGGACATAAAAATTTAAGAAAAATAGAGAACCCCTGTGAGATACCATACAAGACAACCATCCCCAAGGCACATAGTCATCAGATTCACCAAGATAAACATAAAAGAAAAAAAATCTTAAAGGCAGCCAGAGAGAGAGATCAGGAACCTACAAGGGGAACCCAATCAGGCTAGCAGCAGACCTCTCAGCACAAACTTGGAAAAACCATTACCAGCCACTATAAAAATACCCCAAAGTACACAGACCAACGACACTATGAAACAACTACATTATCAAGTCTGCAAAATTAGCCAGCATGATGATGACAGGACCAAATTCACACATAACAATATTAACCTTAAATGTAAATGGGCTAAATGCCCCAATTAAAAGACACAGAATGGCAAGCAGGATAAAAGACAAGACCCACTGGTGTGCTGAACTCAAGAGACATCTCACATGCAAAGACACACACAGGCTCAAAATTAAGAGATGGAGGAAAATTTACAAAGCAAATGGAAAGCAGAAAAAAGCAGGGGTTACAATCCTAGTTTCTGACCAAATAGACTTTAAACCAACAAAGGACAAAAAAGACAAGGGCATTACAAAATGGTAAAGGGTTTGATTCAGGAAGAAGAACTAACTCTTCTAAATACATATGCACTCAATACAGGAGCACCCAGATTCATAAAACAAGTTATTAAAGACCTACAAAGAGACTTAGAGCCCCATACAACAATAGTGGGAGACTTTTAATACCCCACTGTCAGTATTGGACAGATCATTGAGACAGAAAATTAACAAAGATATTCAGGACTAGAACTCAGCTCTGGACCAACTGGACCTGATAGATATCTACAGAACTCTCCACCTTAAAACACCGAATATACATTTTTTTGGTGCCACATGGGACTTACTCTAAAATTAATCACATAATTGGAAGTAAAACACTTCTCAGCAAATGTAAAAGACGTGAAATCATAACAAACAGTCTCTCAGACTGCAGTCCAATCAAATTAGATCTCCAGATTAGGAAACCCACTCAAAACCACACAACTACATGGAAATTGAACAACCTGCTCCTGAATGACTTTGGGGTAAACAATGAAATTAAGGCAGAAATCAAGAAGTTATCTGAAACCAATGAGAACAAAAAGACAACATACCAGAACTTCTGGGATATAGCTAAAGCAGTGTTAAGAGGGAAATTTATAGCCCTAAATGCACATCAAAAAGCTAGAAAGGTCTCAAATTGTCACCCTAACATCACAACTTAAAGAACTAGAGAACTAAGAGCAAGCAAACCCCAGAGCTAGCAGAAGGCAAGAAATTACCAAGCTCAGAGTGAAACTGAAAGAGATAGAGATACAAAAAATCCTTCAAAAAATCAATGAATTCAGGAGCTGGTTAAAAAAAAAATATCAATAGATAGACTGCTAGTTAAAGTAATAAAAAAGAAAAGAGAGAAGATTCAAATGAACACAATGAGAAATGATAAAGGGGATACCACCACTGACCCCACAGAAATACAAATAACCATCAGAGAATACTAGAAGGTATCACACCAGATGAATTCAAATTATACTACAAAGCTACAGTAACTAAAACAGCATGGTACTGGCATAAAAACAGACACATAGACTAATGGAACAGAATAGACAACTCAGAAATATATCCATGCACTTACAGTCAACTAATTTTTGACAAAGATGCCAATAATATATATTGGGGGAAAGAACAGACTCTTTAATAAATGGTGCTTGGTATACAGGATGTCCATATGCAGAAAAATAAAACTACATCCCTATCTTTCACCATATACAAAAATCAACTCAAAATGGATTACGGACTTAAATGTAAAACCTGAAACTTCGAAAATACTAGAATAAACCATTGGAAAAAAAGCAATAGGACATTGATCTGAATGAAGATTTTTAGGTAAGGCCTCAAAAGTACAGGCAACAAAAGCAAAACTAGACAAATGAGATTACATCAAGTAATCTCAAGTAATCTAGCCTCATTAAAAAAAGCTTCTCTGCACAGCAAACAAAATGAGTTAAGAGACAACCTACAAAGTGGGAAAAATATTTGCAAACTATTCATCTGACAAAGGATTAGTAACTAGAGGAACTCAGACAACTCAGCAAAAAATAACACAACTTAAAATAAGCAAAAGATCTGAATATACATATCTCCAAATAAGATATACAAATGGTCAAGATGTATATGGGAAAATGCTCAATATTACTAATCATCAGGGAAATGCAAATCAAAACCACAATGAGATGCCATCTCATCCCAGTTAGAATGGCTATTATCAAAAAGACCAAAAAACAAACAAACAACTTAAAAAAAAGAAAAACCAAACCACCAAACAAACCAAGTGTGCTGGTGGAGATACAAAGAAAGAGGAATACTTCACACTATTGGTGTAAATGTAAAGTATTACAGCCATTATGAATATGAAACAAAACTAAAAACAGAACTACGATATAGTCGAGCAATCCCACTGCTGGCTATTATTTCCAAAGGAAAGGAAATCAGTGTTTTGAAGAGATATCTGCACTCCCATGTTTACTACAGCACTATTCAAAAGATCCAAGGTAAGGAATCAACCTAAGTGTTTATCAACACATGAATGGATAAAGAAAATGTGGCACATATATATAACGGAATACTATGCAGACATAAAAAGAAGGAAGTCCTGTTATTTGCAGCAACATGGATGGAACTGGAGGTCTTTATGTTAAGTGAAATAAGCCAGGCACAGAAAGACAAATATTGCATGTTTTCACTCATATGAGATCTAAAAAAGTGGATCTCATGGAGGCAGAATAGATTCATGGTTACCAGAGGCTAGAAAGGGAAAAGGGGAAGGGAAGATGTAGAGAAATTGGTTATGGGTACAAAATACAGTTAAAAGGAATAAGTTCTCGTATTTAGTACAGTAAGAAAACTATAGTTAATATTTTATTGTATATTTCAAAATAGCTAGAAGAGAAGAATTATAATGTTCCCAAAAGAAAAAAAAAGATAAATGTTTTAGGTAGTAAATATTTCAATTATCCGATTTGATCATTACACATTGTATATATGTATGAAAATATCACATGCACCTTAAAAATATGTGCAACTATTATATATCAGTGAGAAAAGTACAAAAGCAAGTAAGTTAAACCACTGTAGCTACTTCTATTCAGCATTAATTAAACAGGACATCCCTAACCAGTGTCAGCATTCCAACAGGAAATGGATGGCATACTTATAATAGAATTCAATGAGAGTTTATTTATAAATGGGCTATTTGAAAAGAATTAGGCAGGGGGAGTCACATGGGACAATATAATAATCCAAAGCTAGTAGCAGTTGAACTTACTTTAGGGTTGAAGGGTCAAGAAGAGAGAACATTGCTGGAATTCAGAAGAAAATAGTCATATAAAATAAGATACTGTGAGACAGCTTAAGACAGACAGATCAAGGTGACCTCTTAGGGGAGAAAGCCAGGAGAATAAACCTGATTTCACCTTGTTTCCTCCTTATAATCATCTTCCAGGGTTTTCCATTGGCTTAACCCAATTGGAAGTCAGAAAGAATGAGAGCCTGTTGATTTGGTAATTCCAAGTTAGTATTTTTGTGGTAGAGAAGACAGGAAGGTGGATCTGAAGAGTCAAAGAGAAGATATATCATACATGCAATAAAACAAGGAGGAAAAAAGGAAAAGGATTGTAAAGGCCAAAATAAAACTGTTACTATTTACATATATCTGTAGAAACACCTAAAGAATAAACACATACATTATTAGAATTAATAATTTGAGTTTAGTAAGGTTGCTGGATATAAGATCAACAAAAAGCTTAATTATACTTTGTACAAGCAATAAGACAGTCTTGTTTTGAAGCAAAGATGGACAAATATACTATATAATTCAAGTAGAGCAATATGGAAGATATAGTTGTTTTACTAAAAGGCACTTGCTCAACTCGATATCTGACTGGAAGAAAATGAAACTTGACCCCAGCTTACACCCTGCACAAAATCAATTCCAGACCAATTGTGGATATAAATGTGAAAGCAACAAACAAAACTAACCCCCACCCCCTGCTCTTTAAAAAGACCAACCACAAAGAAACTTTCATGAGATATTATGGAAAACTATGGTCGACTGGGTGCTATGGCTCATGCCTGTAATCCCAGCACTTTGGGAGGCCCAGGCGGGCGGATCATTTGAGGTCAGGAGTTTAAGACCAGCCTAACCAACATGGTGTATTCCTGTCTCTACTAAAAATACAAAAAATTTAGCTGGGCGGGGTGGCGCATGCCTGTAGTCCCAGCTACTCAGGAGGCAGGATAATCCCTTGAATCTGGGAGGTGGAGGCTGCAGTGAGCCAAGATCGCGCCACTGCACTCCAGCCTGAGGGACACAGCCCGTCAAGAGCTTGGGCTAACGGGAAGCTTCTAAAACAGGACACTGAAAATGCTAATCATAAAACAAAAGATGGTTAAATTTGACTATATTAAAATTAATAATTTCTGTTCACGCAAAGATACATTTAAGAGAAATAAAGGGAAGACACAGTGGAAAGACACCTGCAACAAGCATAATTAACAAAGAAGTCATAACCAGAATATATGGAAAATTGTTACTAATGATTAAGAAAAAGACAAACAATACAGTAGAAAAATAAGTATTTCCAAATGGCCAATAAACAAATGAAAAGATATGCAACTGCCTTAGTAATCAGGAAAAAGCAAAATGAAATTGCAATGATATGTTACTATTCACCTATCGAAATGGCTGATGCTAAAACCACTGATAGTAGTAAGCATGGGTAAGGATGTGGAACAACTGGAACTCTTACACACTGCTGGTGGGAACATAAATGGGTATAATCACTTTGGGAAATTGTTTGAAATAATCTACTAAAGCTGAGGAAACACATACCCTATGATCCAGCAATTACTCTTCAAGGTATGCACTCAAGAGAAATGTGTTACCAAAAGACATGTGCAAGAAGATTTACAGCAAAACTTTTTGCAATAACTCCAAGTTGGAAACAACCTGAATTCCCATTGAAGGTAGGATACATTATGGTATTCTACACAATGAATACTGTACAGCAGGCTTGTCCAACCTGCAGTTTGTGGGCTACATGTGGTCCAGGACAGCTTTGAATGAGACCCAACAAAAATTCGTAAACTTTCTTAAAATATTATGAGATTTCTTTTGCGTTTTTTTTTCCTCCTCAGGTCATCAGCTGTCATTGTTAGTGTATTTTACGTGTGGCCCCAATTTGTCTTCCAAAGTGGCCCAGGGAAGCCAAAAGATTGGACACCCCTGCCAATTAAAATGAATGAACTATTGCCACATACAACAGCATGGATCAATCCCGATGACATAATTTTGAGCATAAGAAACCAGATACAACTGATTACATATGACATGGTTCCCTTTATATACAGTTCAAAAGCTGACAAATATAAACACAAGTATTTCATGATTCAGGTTTAGTGATAAAATTATAAAGAAAAGTGAGGAGGTTATTGCCATAAAGGTCATAAAGAATCCTTTTGTGGGAAGTAATAACTGTGAGGGAAAGGAGGGGGGCTTCTGGGATGCTGGTTATGTTTTATTTATTTTTTTAAAACTTGAATGGTAATCAAAGGTATGTTTGCTTCATAAGAATTCAGAGTTGTACGTACTTTGTTCTATACAGTTTGCTGTATGTGTGCTGTATTTTACAATAAAGAGAATTAAAAGGTTGTTCTTTTTCTCCAATTCTATACCTGGCACAGCATAAAATTCAGGGGGTCCTCTGGCTTTTCATAGACTAAGTTTTCAGTAATCTGCTGAGAGAGAGAGAGCATAAGGCAACATATTATGGCTCTGAGCAAAAGTTATGTGGACAGGTTATATTTGACGCTATCTCTCCCACTAACCTAACACATACCATAGCTTTTGTTTTTTTCAGAGATGGGTTCTCACTCTGTCACCCAAGATGGAATGCAGTGGTACTATCATAGTTCATAGCTCACTATAGCTTCAAACTCCTGGGCTCAAGGAATCCTCCTGCCTCAGCATCCTGAGTAGCTAGGACTATAGGTGCACACCACTATTTCCGGCTCACTATGGTATTTTGAAGAAATTAAGTAACAGCTTACTTTATTATTACCAATAAAATTAGTCAAATTAAGGTAAAATTTAGAGAAATAAAAATTTAGTATAAATAGCAATTGATATTTTCACTAGTTTCCAAGATCAAAGAGATAGTGAGAAAGTTTGGAAGAAAGTATTTGTTTTGAGAATTGTGATCTTGCTAGATTGAGAAATTAATAAATTATTTGCTTTGAAGAACAGTACGAGAAAAACTTTTTGAATAAAAATTTTAAAACACTGCACAATTTTGCATAGAATCTTCCTTCTGAGACATTTGATTATAAATGGCAAAAATGATGTTCAGTATTATAATATTATGAAAAAGTATACATAAAACTTTAGATACACTTCCATACTTTTGTTGTTATTGAATAAATTAAAGAATTATAATAAAGTAAGCACAATTCTCACTTGCAGGGCATAACAATCAGGCAGATTTCAGGATAAAATATTCAGGTCTATCTAAGGCACCAACATCATTCCATTATGTGTTTTATATCTATTTCTGTTGAACACATATTTAATTACTATTTTTTCGTATAACAATATTGCATGCATAAGCATTTTTTTCTTCACAGGTGAAGAAAATTATAAAATGATTAAAACTACTGTCTCAATGGAAGTCTCAACAGGTTTCATCCTTCAGTTTAATAATTAGTAGTTCTTTAATTAAAGCCAGAAACCCAGACATTAGTACTCTTCCAACAAAAAGACATTTGAAAAAGGAAAAGGCATAGACCAAGGTTAATGAAGTAGACATCACTTATCCTTATTTTATGTGAGGAATCTTAGGTTCACAAAAGTTAAGTAATTTTTCCCAAATCACAAAGACAAGAAGTACAAAGTTAGGATTTGAGCCTTGGGCTAACAGATTACAAAATCTGTTCTCTTTCCTCTATGCTCTACTTCTTTACATTCAAAAATTTTCAGTTTAAAGGTTTTCATTTGAGGTAAGCCATTCTTATTTTACACCTTTCTAACCACAAATTCCAGCACCACATACTGAGGTCAATGAGAGTTGTAATTTGAAGAATTAGAAGCAATTTTAAAGTATTTCTTTTCCCCTCTAGAGCATGTGGATTCTTAGATGGTTACGAGATTGGTCATCTTTTGAAAGTATAGTCATGTTCCATATAGTGATGTGTTTCAAGATTTTAATGGAGCTGAAAAATTCCTATTGTCTAGTGATGTCATAGCTGTCATAGCTGTCATAATGCCATAGTGCAAAACATTAATCATGTGTCTGTGGTGATGCTGGTGTAAACAAACCTACTTTGCTACCAGTCGTATAAAAATATAGCACATGAAGTTATGACAGTACATCATACTTGAAAATAAATGACTATGTTGCTGGTTTATGTACTTGCTATGTGATTTATTTAGAATGTATTCTGTCTACCTATTTAAAAAAAGTTAACTGTAAAACAGCAGGGAGGTTTTTCAGGGGGTATTCCAGGAGAAGGCATTGTTATTACTGGAGATGACAGCTCCATGCATTTATTGCCTCTGAAGACCTGCCAGTGGGACAAGTTGTGAAGGTGGAAGACAGTGATATTGATCATTCTGACCCTGTAGGCATAGGTTAGTGTGTATTTGTGTCTTAGTTTTAAATCAAAAATGTTAAAAAAGTAGAAAAATAAAAGTAAAAAAAAATTAAAAAATAGAACCAAGATTACGGAATAAGAATGTAAAGAAAAATATTTTTGTATAGCTGTACAATGTGTATTTTAAGCTAAGTGTTATTACAAAACAGTCAGAAGATTAAAAAATTTAAAAGTTTATAAAGTTAAAAAGCTACAGTAAGCTAAGGTTAATTTAGTTTTGAAGAAAAACATGTTAAAAAAATTTAGTGTAGCCTAAGTGTTCAATGTTTCTAAAGTCTACAGTATTGTACAGTAACATCCAAGGCCTTTACACTAACTCAGCATGCACTCACTCACTGACTCGCTCAGAGCAACTTCCAGGCCTGCAAGCTCCATACATAGTTAAGTACTCCATAGCGGTGTACCATTTTTATCTCTCATATGGTAATTTTACTGTATGTTTTCTATGTTTAGATACACAAATACTTCCCATTATATTACATTGCCTACAGTATTCATTATAATAATGTACAATACAAGTTTGTAGCCTAGGAGCAATAGGCTATACCATATAGCCTAAGTGTGTGGTAGGCTATATCATCTAGATTTGTGTAAGTACACCGATGTTCACACAGTGACAAAATTGCCTGATGATGCATGTTTCAGAACTCTCAGAACATATCCTCATTATTAAGCAACATGTGATGGTATAATACTTCTGCCTGGATTTCCTTTTTCTCTTCTTTTCAATTGATAATATTTTGTCCTTCCTTCCTAGTCTGGCTCTTTAACCTTTGGCCAAGTTTTTCCCTATCAACCAACCTACCTGATCTATAATCCCTCTGAATGGCTTCATACAATGGTATCATCTATTTGGTGTTTATCATTTACTACTTATGGTAACTACATCTTAATGCACTTATTAATTTCTCAATTAGAATATATCCCTTTTTACAGAATACACCCTTTCTTGTACCTCTTGAAAAACTTACAATTAAAGAGAGGAATTGAGAGGTTTACCTGGAATATTTGCAGAATGTGGTGTTTTTCCATGTATTGGAGTGCAACTTGATAAGGATCTTCATAAACAATAGAAGGGAACCTTCTACAACTTTGATTGCGTATACGATAGCTCTTTCCTTGCTCAATTTCTGAAAATTCATCCTGAAATTTAAATCCCCCCACCAAAGAATCCTTAGTAAACCTGAAGGGCCTAGGAATTGTCATTATCAGTGAAATCTGATGTCAATGAGATCTTAACACCAGGAGCTGGAGAAAAGACACATTTTTAAGAGAGACTTGGATAATCCTCCAGGTCTCCAGGTGCAATATAATGCACCTCATGTCCTGGGGGGTACCCTAGGCATTGCCAATCAACTTCAAATACTTTTCCCTTCGCAGGGATCTCTAATCGACTCCAAATTCCCATCTCCTGGTAGAAGCCCAGAGAGGGAAAATGACTTAATATCACAGAGTTAGTTGCAGAACCAGGACGTAAAAGGCAGGTTTCCTGAATCCTGGTTTTTAATCCTTCCTGAACGGCCTTTGGGAGTAGAGAAGGCAATACTTCTCTTTTATTTCCCATCCTTCTTTTGCCCTTCCTGAAATTATGGGTCACATATACCACAACATGTGCGTTTTTTCTTTATCCTTGATGCAATATATGCCCTTCCATTGTACCCCTATTTCTACTCTCCAGGCCCCACCTAGATCTCTGATCTCCCAGGTAGGTATCAAATGCCCATTTAACTTACAGATTTGGTTACTACGGCTTGAGTTTTTTCTTGACTACTAATATGGTTCAATTTGGATGAGATGGAGGGGAGTCTTGGGAAAAGGGCTTGGTCTTTTGCTTGGAAATTACTGGTGAATCTGGCATCAACTGGGTGGTAGGCTGGGGTAGTGGTTGCATTTTGAGTTTCCATTTCAACTGAAAGCTTGGAATTGAGGTCTACTTGGCTGTCCTCAAATTTGCAGGGTTGTACTCTGTAGTCAGCCTCTTTGTCCTTCTTGCTATTGCCTAACTGGGGAAATATCCTGTCTTCAGACTGGCCATGTCTTTCATAGTAAGACAGTTGGTCTTTGTGATTAGCTTGTCTGTCTGCTAAGTGGTCAATCTGGTCAGATTCACTGTAGTCAGCCTTGTCAACTGGAGGTTGATCAGCATTACTATGAGCTTGGTCAATAGTCTGGTGTTCAGCTAGTTCAGTGGCTTTGCCATACACTTGGTGGTGAGTCTTTACAGATGTTTTGTGGTCAACGAGGCCATGCGATCTGAGGTCAATCTGCTCAGAAGTTCCTTGGTGAACCAGGCTAGCCAATCTGTAGTCAGTCTTCACAGAAGTTCTCCTAACTTTGCCTGACATTCTGCGGTCAATCTGTACTGAAGGTCTTTGGTCAGATGGTACGGATGATCCACTGTCAATCTGCACAGAAGGACTTCGGTCAGATGGTACGGATGACCCACTGTCAATCTGCACAGAAGGACTTCGGTCAGATGGTACGGATGACCCACTGTCAATCTGCACAGAAGGACTTTTGTGGTCAGATGTGCGGATGACCCACTGTCAATCTGCACAGAAGGTCTTTTCTCAGATAGTCTGGATAATGTGTATGTAATCTGCTCAGAAGTTATTCCCTCAGCCTTGTCAGATAGTCTACGGTCCATCTGCTCGGAAGCTCTTCTCTCGGACTGGTCTGCCATGAGTCCGAGAGTCACCAATTTCAGAAACTCTTGATTGGAGCTATGTGAATATCTACCACCAGCACCTAGGAAGTTCTTCTCTCAGCCTGGCCTGACATTCTGTGGTCAGTCTGTCTGGAACCTCTCTGGTCAGATGGCATAGACAGTCTACCATCAATCTGCCCAGAAGTTACTCTCTCAGCCTGGCTAGATAATCTTCGTTCAATCTGTTCAGCAGTTCTTTCCTCGGTCAGGCCAGACACCTGACCATCACTCTGTTCATACTGTACATTATTAGCTTGGCTAGATGCCTTGCCTTCAGTTTGTTCAGATGGTGTTTGGTCAACCTGATCATCTGCTCTAAGGTCAGAAACATTAGCAGGGTCGGATGCTCTGTGGCCAGCCTGACCAGGTGTACTACGCCCATTTTGTTCAGCTACTCCATTGGTAGTTTGGCTAAATATGTTGAACTTAGCCTGGCTAGGCACTCTCAGGGCAGTCTGGTCAGCTATTCTGTGAGCAGTGTGGTTATCTGCCTTCCTTTCGGCCTGGTTCTTCTGGTCGTCGTCTTCCTGGCCATTAGTGTGGCCAGCACTTGAGGGAGCGGCTGGGCTTTCATGTTCCAAGGGTTCAGCCAGTGCCTCTTGTGGAGGCTCTTCCATTTCCTGCCGCGTCCCTGACTGGTCTAGGTTGCCAGGCACTGTGGGTGGAGCTGGGCTGGGTCGTCTAGGTGACCCTTCAGGAACGCCACATGATTCCCACGGGCTTTGTTCGGGTCTCTGCGCGTCAGGGCGAGTGGCCGCCCCGCTGTTGTAAGTGGAGGGATGGCCGTCAGCTGACCCTGCAGGGCGCAGGCGAGCGCAGGGACTACGCCATCTCCTGAGAAGAGGCGATTCCCAGGCTCTGGCAGCTAGAGCTTCTCCTCCCCAAGCCGAGCGACCAGGACCAGGCCGCGGGGCTCCGTGCATCGCCACCTCGAGATTTACCCTCTTCCTTGTTCGCGGAGGTTCTCGGCAGTGTGTGAGAAAAAGGCCCTCTCTCAGGTACTGCTCCCCTGAGTAACATCCCCCCCCCGCACCTCCAAATGTTAGCAGATGAACACACAACCAGCTGCACGAGGACCACAAACCTGAACAGAGGTTGTTGCTATTGCCAATAACTCAAATTCACACTTTGGTACTGAGTTTGTCTCTAATCACAGATGTAATGCACAGTATGATGCTAGACTGGGCGCTGTGCTAAGTAAATAGTCTTGCTAAAAGTTACTCTTCTTTGACTCTATTCAGTGTTGTGGTAACACAACCACATTATATTCTTTTACATTTTTCAGTACTACCTTTACAGTGCCAGTGCTGTTTTCAGTAGTACCAGGAAGAGTTTAGTCTTACTAACACTAATGCTATTACAATCTTAGGGATCTGCCCTCACAAGAAAAGAATGTAAAGAAAAGAGTTTTGCTCTCCACCCCTAACACACCCCTCGGCAGTTTATTCCTGCAGGAGCGTCCTCTCCCCCATCCAAAGGACAGGTCACCAGTTGTTTTCCATCCCCTTTGGGTATAGCTGTCTTGGCAGTGGAAACTCCTGCCCCAAGGTGTTTTCTTGCTGAATTAGACATGTGATCTATGGCGGGAGAGCCAGAGAGAGGAGAGAAGATCCAGTGAGAATGGGTTCTAAAACTGCACCATCTAGTGGTCTTACCGCAGAGAGGCGAGTTAGAAGGAGGCCAAACCAGAGTTCCAGAAAGGAAGGGAGTAAGGAAAGTGGAGAAAGATACCAGAAGGAATATTTAGCAAGTGGAGAATTTGTATTTGATGGTGTTGGCCAGTGGGGCCCAGGTTTTGACATTTGGCCCTCCCCCTTTGCAATCAACCTTAAGAATGCACCTCAGAGTCAGTAGGCTGTCTATTTTCAGGAGTAGGCCAGTACAGAGGTGGTGATTGATGAGACATATTTGACCTTGCAAAGCCTGAAATCACTGAGGCAGGCCAAGGGTTGGTAGTGTGATGCCAGATATGCCTTTAGTAAGGATTCAACTGCATTAAACAATTAAAAATGAGACTTAAAATCCAAATTCAAATACTTGTGATCAAAGTGTGACAGGGAGAGTGGATACACTTGACACCATACTTAGGAATGGAAAAGGGAATCTAAGCACACTACTCTGAAGTAAAGTCATTTATGTAACAGTGCCTAGAATATAACAGGTGCTCAAGAAGTGCTTGTTGAATGTAACTTTATGAATTATCTACCTTATTTATTTAAAAGTGCATGACACAATTGGATACTGTGTTTAGAGTAAAATAGCTCTTGGGCTATGGCTTGTAGCTTCAAAGTGTTATTGGTTTTGGAGATTTATTCTTCCATTTTATAACTTAAATGTAATAATCGTAGAAATATAAAAAAGAAAGCATAAAGAAAAAAATTCCCAAACACTCAAGAGATAACCTTTCTTGACATTTTGATGTGTATCCTTCTGGAAATATCCCCATGCAAATCTTTGTGTCTATATCTATAGGTATGTATATATTTTACAAAATGATGATTTATTAATTTGAGATCTTTATTCTTTTTAATGTAGCTGTTTTGTAGTTACAAATT
Organism: Papio anubis; assembly: GCF_008728515.1. NCBI lineage: Eukaryota > Metazoa > Chordata > Mammalia > Primates > Cercopithecidae > Papio > Papio anubis. The sequence continues at coordinate 38,969,921 of NC_044977.1, read as the reverse complement.
TCCCTCTGAGCTGATCCTTTTGCTGCATCTCTCAAGTTTTTGGTGTTATGTTTTCATTCATCTGAAGATATTTTCTCATTTTCTCTGTGATTTTTTTTCTTTGATACATTGGTTGTTTAAAAGTATGTTGTTTAATTTCCAAATATGTATGAATTTTCCAGTTTTCCTTCTCTTATTGATTTCTAGCTTCATTCTGCTGTGTTCAGAGAAGATACATTGTATGGTTTCAGTCTTTTAAAATACATTAAGGCTTGTTTTGTGGCCTAACATATGGTTTATCCTGGAGAATATTCCATGGAAAGAATGTGTATTTGCTGTTGTTGGGTGGAATGTTCTTCATAGGTGTTAGGTCTAATTGGTTGATAGTGTTGTTCAAGTCCTATATTTTCTTACTGCTCTTCTGTCTAGTGTTCTACTCATTACTGAAAGTGGGAAACACAAAAATCAGCCAGGTGTGGTAGTATGCACCTGTGGTCCCAGCTACTGGTGGGCTGAGGTGGGAGGATTGCCTGAGACCAGGAGGTTGAGGCTGTCTGAGCCATGATTGTGCCACTGCACTTCAGCCTGGGCAGCAGAGTGACACCCTATTTCACGAAAAAAAAGTGGGGTATTAAAATCTCCAACTATTATTGTAGAACTGTCTGCCTTTCCCTTCAAATTTGTCAATGCTTGCTTCACAAAAGTTGAGCTTGTGTTCTACAAATAATTATTTTCTATAAATAAATATTATAAACAAGAAGAAATAAAGTCTTCTTGTTTAATTGACACTTTTATCAATATATAATGCACTTCTTCATCCCTCATAACAGTTTTTGACTTAAAGTCTATTTTGTCTGATACTAGTATAGCACCTCTAGCGCTCTTTTGGTTATTATTTGCATGGAATATCTTTTTCCATAGTTGTATTTTCAACTTATTAATGTCTTTGAAACTAAAAAGAAGGCCGGGCGCGGTGGCTCAAGCCTGTAATCCCAGCACTTTGGGAGGCCGAGACGGGCGGATCACGAGGTCAGGAGATCGAGACCATCCTGGCTAACACAGTGAAACCCCGTCTCTATTAAGAAATACAAAAAACTAGCCGGGCGAGGTGGCGGGCGTCTGTAGTCCCAGCTACTCGGGAGGCTGAGGCCGGAGAATGGCGTGAACCCGGGAGGCGGAGCTTGCAGTGAGCTGAGATCTGGCCACTGCACTCCAGCCTGGGCGACAGAGCGAGACTCCGTCTCCAAAATAAAAAAAAAAAAAAAAAAGAAACTAAAAAGAATCTCACACTAAGTAGTCAGATCACATTTTTCAAAATCTATTCTGCCAATCTTTGTCTTTTGTTGGAAAGCTTAATCCATCTACATTTAAAGTAATTACTGCTATGGAAGGACTTCTGTCATTTTGCTATTTATTTTTATATGTTATATCTTTTTTGTTCCTCGGTTCTTCCATTACTACCATCCTTTGTGTTGAGTTGATTTTTTTTATAGTGTATCATACTGATTCCTTTCTCATTCCTTTTCTGTGTATATATTTTTAGTTATTGTCTTAGTGGTTACTTAGGGATTACAATTAGCCTCCTAAACTTATAACAGCCTATTTTGAATTAAAACCATCCTAGCTTCAATGGTATACAAAACCCTGCTCTTATATAATACATGTCTGTCTCTTTTTTTGTGTGTTATTGTTGTCACAAATAGCATCTTTATACAGCGTGGGCCTATTAACATAGGTTTATTGTAATTATTTTGTACATCCATCATTTGAATCATACATAAAAAGAGGTTCAAACCAAACATATGATGCTGGCTATTAAATCACCTATATAGATACCAAAACCAGTATTTTTTTTTTATTTCTTCATATGACTTCAAGTTATTGTATCTTTCATTTCTACTTGAGGATATCCTTTTGGAATTTCTTGTATGGCAGGCCTACTCTAGATGAACTCCTTAGGATTTGTTTATCTGGGAATGTCTTAATTTTTTCTTTATTTCTGAAAGGTAGTTTGCTGAATGTAGAATTTCTGGTCGATGGTATTTTTTTCAACTGTAAGTATGTGGTCTCACTGCTTTCTCACTTCCATAAATTCTGCTGAGAAATTGGCTGTTCATCTTCAGTATCTTTATATGTGAGGAATCACTTCTCTTTTGCTGCTTTCAAGATTTTCTCTTTCAAAATATCTTTCTCTTTTGAAAGTTTTACTGTCATGTATCAGTGTGGATCTTTTTATGTTATTCTTTTGGAGTTTGTTGAGCTTCCTGAATGTGTACATTAATTTCTTTTATCAAATTTGTAACATTTTCAGCCATTACTTCTTTAAATATTTTTTCTTTCCCTTTCTCTCTCTCCTCTTTTTCTGGAGCTCCCACCATGCATAAGTGGTACACTTAAGGGTGTCTTATAGGTCTCTGAGGCTCTATAAATTTTTCTTCATTCTTCTTCCTTTTCTTCAGGCTGAACAATTTCAGTTGACCTGTCTTCCCCTAGCTCTTTGAACATTTTTAAGACAGTTGATTTAAAGTTTTGGTCCAGTATCTGTGCTTCCTTAGTAGCGGTTTATTTTAATTTCTCCTAGCCATACTTTCTTGTTTCTTTGCATACTTCATAATAAAAAACCAAAAGGTAAAGTCTGGACAGTTTGTATATTACATGCATCATTCCCTGGGCATGCATGTGCTTTTCTGGATGTCCAATACATGCAGAAACTTTTTGATAAACTAATTATTCAAATAATCTCTCTCCCCAGCTTTTCCTCCCAAGTTTTCAGTATGTCCATTACTTAACCATGATTTTAATCTTTTTACCCAGATGCCAGCAGGTTGCGTTTCAATGTTTTTGAGGAATGCTCTCTTTGTAGCCAGTTTTCCATCCTGACAGAGTTTCATTGATGGATACTTAGGTTGTTTCCATATATTGGCTCTTTATTCACAATAATACTGCAATAAACACGGTAGCACAGTAGTTTTGATATTTAAGCCTTTCTGAGAATATGCCCATATGTATTAGATAATGTATATCTATATTAGAGATATATAGATATTAGAAATACATATTAGATATTTTATCTAATGTATCTAATATATTAGATAATATAATCTATATTGTAATGTCCCTTTTTTCATTACTTAGTCATTTGAGTCTTTTTTTAATGTGGTCAACCTAGTTAAAAGCGTATCAATTTTGTTGATATTTTGAAAAAAACCACCTTTAAATTATTTTTCTGTGATTTTTATATTCTCATTTTATATTCTCCATTATATTAACGTCTCTCTAATCTTTATTATTTCAATCCTTCTGTTTGGTGTGGGTATAGTTTGTTCTTTTTTATAGTTTTTTAAGGTGGAAAATTAGGTTATTGATTTGGGACCTTTGCTGTTTTGAAAATATAAGCCTCTATAGCAACAAATTTTCCTCTAAGCATTGCTTTTCTGTATCCCATAAGTTTTAGTATGTTGTGTTTTCATTTGGATTTATACTTTTATGCTTTAGAAAATACTTTGAAAGTATTTTCTAATTTCTTTTGTGATTTCTTCTTTAATCCATTGGCTAGTTAGGAATGTGTTGTTTAATTTCCACATATTTCTAATTTTTCTAAATTTTTTTCTGTTGATTTATCTTTTAATTTCATTGTGATTGCAGAATATATTTTGTATGGTTTTTTTTTTTGTTTGTTTGTTTGTTTTTAATGAGACAGAGTCTCCTGTGGCCCAGGCTGGAGTGCAATGGCATGGTCTCAGCTCACTGCAACCTCTGCCTCCTGGGTCAAGCGATTTTCCTGCCTCAGCCTCCTGAGTAGCTAGGATTACAGGCATGTGCCACCATGCCTGGCTAATTTTTGTATTTTTAGTAGAGACTGGTTTTCGCCATGTTGACCAGGCTGGTCTCGAACTCCTGACCTCAGGTAATCCACTCTCTTCGGCCTCTCAAAGTGCTGAGATTACAAGCATGAGCCACTGTGTTTGGCCTTGTATGATTTTAATCTTTTAAAATTTACTGAGGCTTGTTTTATGGTATAACATGTGGTTTATCTTGGAGAATGTTCATGTGCACTTAAAAGAATGTATATTCTGCTGGGTTAGGTGGAATGTTCTCTAGAAGTCTGTTAGGTCTAGTTGGTTTATAGTGTTAGTTAAGTCTTCTCTTTCTTTGTTGATCTTCTTCTTAGTTGTTCATTCTATTATTTTTTTGTTGATCTTCTTCTTAGCTGTTCATTCTATTATTCAAAGTGGAGTATTGACATCTCCATCTATATTCTTGAATTATCCATGTCTGACTTCAATTCTGTAAGTTTTTGCTTTATATATTTTTGGAGTTCTGTTGTTAGGGCCGTATGTGTTTATAATCATTATGTATACCTGATAGATTGACCTTCTTATCATTATAAAATGTACTTTTTCTAGTAACAATTTTTGTCCTAAAATCTATTTTGGGTTGTAGTAGTATAGCCACTCCAGCTGTCTTTGATTACTTCATGCATGGCATATTTTAAAAAACCTTTTTACTTTCAACCTATTTGTGTCTTTTGATCTAAAGTTTGTCTCTTGTAGACAGTACAGACGTAGTGGTATAGTTGGATTTTTTTTTTCGGGGGAGGGTCCATTCTGACTATCTCTGCCTTTTGATTTATAAGTAGGATATACATGTTTTGTTTATTTTATATATGTCATATGTTTTTTGTTCCTCAAGTCCTTCTTTCATTGTGTTAAATAGATATTTCCTAGTGTACCTTTTAAATTCAATTGCTGTTTATTTTACTGTTTCTGGAGTTATTTTCTTACCGATTTATCTGGGTATTACAGTTAGTTTAATCTTAACTTAAAATAATCTTGTTTGGATTTATGCTAACATAACTTCAGCATTATATAAAAACTTCACTCCAGTATATCTATGTTCCCTTCACCCTTCTTTGTATTATTATTTTCATACAAATTATACCTTTACAGAATATAAACCCATTCACACAGCTATTATAATTGACTTATGCTGTTATCTTTTAAAACAGGTAGGAGAAGGAAAGAGTTACATAGAGAAGTGTGTTTATAATGTCTTTTATAATATTATATTAGTCCATTTTTCACACTACTGATAAAGGCATACCCAAGACTGGGCAGTTTACAAAATAAAGAGATTTAATGGACTTAGAGTTGTGGCTGGGGAGGTCTCACACTCATGGCAGAAGGCAAGGAAGAGCAAGTCCTGTCTTACATGGATGGCAGCAGGCAAAAAGAGAGAGCTTGTGCAGGGAAACTCCTGGTTTTAAAACCATCAGATCTCATGAGACTTATTCATGAGAACAGCATGGAAAAGATCCACCCCCTTGATTCAATTATCTCCCACCAGGTCTCTCCTGCAACATGTGGGAATTATGGGAGCTACAAGAAGAGATTTGGGTGGGGACACAGCCAAACCACATCAAATATCTAAGTACTTACCTTTACTAGTGCTCTTTATTTCTTTACATAGATTTGAATTACCATCAAGTATGCTTTCATTTTGGCCTGAAGGACTCATTTTAGTATTTTATATGGCAGGATGATTTGATAGTGATTATGTCAGTTTTTATTTTCTGGAAATGTATAACCTATTTTTTCATTTTTATTTATATATGTGTTTTGATTACATAGTAGGTGTATTTATCTATGGGTTAAATGAGATATTTTGATACAAGTATGCAATGTGTAATAATCAGATCAGGGTAAATGGGGTATTGGGGTATCTACCACCTCAAGCATTTATCCTTGTGTCTTAAACAATCCAATTACACTCTTTTATTTTAAAATGTAGAATTAATTTTTTTTACTATTCTAACCCTGTTGTGCTAGCAAGTACTAGGTCTTATTAATTCCTTCCATGCTTTTGTTCTCCTTAACCATCCCCACTTTTCCCCAATTCCTCACTATACTTCCCAGCCTCTGTTAACCATCCTTCTACTCTCTATCTCCATGAGTTCAATTGTTTTTATTTCTAGCTCCCACAAATAAGCGAGAACATGTGAAATTTGTCTTTCTGTGCCTGGTTTATTTCACTTAACTTTATGATCTCCAGTTCCATCCAGGTTGTTGCAAATGACAGGATCCCATTTTTTTTTCTTGAGACAGAGTCTTGCTGTGTTGCCCAGGCTGGAGTGCAGTGGCACAATCTCAGCTCACTGTAACCTCCGCCTCCTAGGTTCAAGCGATTCTTGGGCCTCAGCCTCCCACATAGATGGGATTACAGGCATGTGCCACTATGCCTAGATAATTTTTGTATTTTTAGTAGAGATGGGATTTTACCATGTTGGCCAGGCTGGTCTCGAACTCCAGAACTCAAGTGAGCTGCCTGCTTTGGCCTCCCAAAGTGTTAGGATTACAGGCGTGAACCACTGCACCTGGCCCGATTCTTTTTTTATGGCCGAGTACTACTCCGTTGTATATATATATATATCACATTTAAAAAAATCCATTAATCTGCTGATGGACACTCAGGTTGCTTCCAAATATTGGCTATTGTGAATACTGCAGCAATAAACATGGGAGTGAAGATATCTCTTTGGTATACTGATTTCCTTCCTTTTGGGTATATACCCAACAATGGGATTGTAGATCATATGGTAGCTCAATTTTTAGCTTTTTTCTTGTTGAGGAACATCCAAACTTTTCTCCATAGTGAAAATAATTTACATTCTCACCAACAGTCTACAAGGGTTCCCTTTTATTCACATCCTCACCAGCATTCAATGTTGCCTGTCTTATGGATAAAAACTGTTTTAAATGGGGTGAGATGTCATCTCATTGTAGTTTTGATGTGCATTTCTCTGATGATCAGTGATGTCGTGTACCTTTTCATATGCCTGTTTGTCATTTGTATGTCTTCTTTTGAGAAATGTGTATTCGGATCTTTTGTCCCTTTTTAATTGGATTATCAGATTTTTTTCCAATAGAGTTGTTTGAGTGCCTTATATATTCTGGTTATTAATCCCTTGTCAGATGGGTAGTTTGAAAATATTTTCTCTCATTTTATGGGTTGTCTCTTCACTTCATTGTTTCTTTTGCTGTGCAAAAGCTTTTTAACTTGATGTTATCCCATTTGTCCATTTTTGCTTTGGTTTCCTGTGCCTGTGGAGTATTACTTAAGAACTCTGCTCAGTCCAACGTAGTGGAGAGTTTCCCCAAAGTTTTCTTTTAGTAGTTTCATAGTTTGCAGTCTTAGATTTGCCTTTAATTAATTTTGATTTGATTTTTTTATATGGTGAGAGATAGGAGTCAAGTTTCATTCTCCTGCATATGGATATCCAATTTTCCCTGCATCATTTATTGAAGAGACTGTCCTTTCCCCAATGTATGTTCTTGGAAACTTTGTCAAAAATGAATTCATTGTAGATGTATAGATTTACTTCTGGGTTTTCTATTCTGTTCCTCTGGTCTATGTGCCTGTTTTTATGCCAGTATCATGCCATCTTTATTATTATTACAGATCTGTAGTATAATTTGAAGACAGGTAATGTGATTCCTCCACTTTTCTTTTTGCTTAGGATAGCTTTGGCTATTCTGGGTCTTTTGTTGTTCCATATAATTTTAGGATTTTTTTTATTTCTGTGAAGAAAATCATTGGTATTTTGATAGGGATTGCATTACATCTATAGATTGCTTTGGGTAGTATGGACATTTAAAAAGTAATGATTCTTTTAATCCATGAACATGGAATATCTTTCCATTTTTTGGTGTCCTCCTCAATTTCTTTCATCAGTGTTTTATAGCTTTTATTATAGAGATCTTTCACTTTAGTTAATTCCCAGATATTTAATTTTATTTTTAGTTATTGTAAATGGCATTACTTTCTTGATTTCTTTTTCGGATTGCTTGCTGTTGGCATAGAGAAATGCTACTGACTTTTGTATGTTGATTTTGTATTTTGCACCTTTACTAAATTTCTTTATCAGTTCTAATAGTTTTTATTTTGGAGTCCCGAGGTTTTTCCAGATACAAGATTATATCTGCATCTGCAGACAAAGATCTGAAGTTTCTTTGTTGATTTTCTGTTTGGAAGATCTGTCCAGTGCTGAAAGTGGGGTGTTGAAATCTTCAGCTATTAATGTACTGGGATTTATTTCCCTCTTTACCTCTAATAATATATATGTGAGTGCTCCCATGTTAGATGCATATGTATTTATGATTGTTAGATACTCTTGCTGAATTTATCCCTTTATCTTTATATAGTGACTTTCTTTGTCTCTTTTTGTAGTATTTGTCTTGAAACCTATTTTGTCTGATATAAATATAGCTACTCCTGCTCTTTGTTTGATTTTCATGGACATGGAATATCCTTTTCCATCCCTTTATTTTCAGTCTATGTGTGCCTTTATAGGTGAAGTGTGTTTCTTATTGGCAACAGATCATTGGGTCATGTTTATCTTTTTATTCATTCAGCCACTGTATGTCTTTTTTTATTGAGAAGTTAAATCTCTTTACATTCAACATTATTATTGATGAGTAAGGACTTATTCCTGCCATTTTGTTATTTATTTTCTGGTTGTTTTGTAGTCTTCTCTTCCTTCTTTCTTTCCTTTTGTCTTCTTTTTTTTCTTTTTAATTATTATACTTTAAGTACTAGGGTACATGTGCACAACGTGCAGGTTTGTTACATAGGTATACATGTTCCATGTTGGTTCACTGCACCCATCAACTCGTCATTTACATTATATATTTGTCCTAATGCTATCCCTACCCCAGCCCCCAAGCCCATGACAGGTGCCGGTGTGTGATGTTCCCTGCCCTGTGTCCAGTGTTCTTATTGTTCAGTTCCTACCTATGAGTGAGAACATGTGGTGTTTGGTTTTCTGTCCTTGTGATAGTTTGCTGAGAATGATGGTTTCCAGCTTCATCCACTTCCCTGCAAAGGACATGAACTCATCCTTCTTTATGGCTGCATAGTATTCCATAGTGTATATGTGCCAAATTTTCTTAATCTAGTCTATTATTGATAGACATTTGGGTTGGTTCCAAGTCTTTGCTATTGTGAATAGTGCTGCAACAAACGTACGTGTGTATGTGCTTTCATAGTAGCATGATTTATAATCCTTTGGGTCTATATCCAGTAATGGGATCACTGGGTCAAACGGTATTTCTAGTTCTAGATCCCTGAGTAATCGCTGCACTATCTTCCACGATGATTGAACTAATTTACACTCCCACCAACAGTATAAAAATGTTCCTATTTCTCCACATCCTCTCCAGCATCTGTTGTTTCCTGACTTTTTAATGATTGCCGTTCTAACCTGCGTGAGATGGTATCTCATTGTGGTTTTGATTTGCATTTCTCTCGTGACCAGTGGGTGATGAGCATTTTTTCATGTGTCTGTTGACTGCATAAATGTCTTCTTTTGCGAAGTGTCTGTTCATATCATTTGCCCACTTTTTGATGGGGTTGTTTGTTTGTTTCTTGTAAATTTGTTTGAGTTCTTTGTAGATTCTGGATATTAGCCCTTTGTCAGATGGGTAGATTGCAAAAATTTTCTCCTATTCTGTAGGTTGCCTGTTCACTCTGATGGTAGTTTCTTCTGCTGTGCAGAAGTTCTTTAGTTTAATTAGATCCCACTTGTCTATTTTGGCTTTGGTTGCCATTGCTTTTGGTGTTTTAGTTATGAAGCCCTTGCCCATGCCTATGTCCTGAATGGACATTAGGTATTCCCTAGGTTTTCTTCTAGGGATTTTATGCTTTTAGATCTTATATTTGAGTCTTTAATCCATCTTGAATTAATTTTTCTATAAGGTTTAAGGAAGGGATCCAGTTTCAGCTTTCTATGTATGGTTAGCCAGTTTTCCCAGCACCATTTATTAAATAGGGAATCCTTTCCCCATTTCTTGTTTTTGTCAGGTTTGTCAAAGATGGTTGTAGATGTGTGGTATTATTTCTGAGACTTCTGTTCTGTTCCATTGGTCTATATGTTTTGGTACCAGTACCATGCTGCTTTGGTTACTGTAGCCTTATAGTATAGTTTAAAGTCAGGTAGTGTGATGCCTCCAGCTTTGTTCTTTTGGCTTAGGATTGTCTTGGCTATGTGGGCTCTTTTTTGGTTCCATATGGACTTTAAAGTAGTTTTTTCCAATTCTGTGAAGAAAGTCATTTTGCTCGATGGGGATGGCATTAAATCTATAAATTACCTTGGGCAGTATGGCCGTTTTCATTATATTGATTCTTCCTATCCATGAGCATGGAATGTTCTTCCATTTGTTTGTGTCCTCTTTTATTTCCTTGAAGTTCTCCTTGAAGAGGTCCTTCACATCCCTTGTAAGATGGATTCCTAGGTATTTTATTCTATTTGAAGCAATTGTGAATGGGAGTTCACTCATGATTTGGCTCTCTGTTTGTCTGTTATTGGTGTATAGGAATGCTTGTGATTTTTGCACATTGATTTTGTATCCTGAGACTTTGCTGAAGTTGCTTATGAGCTTAAGGAGATTTTGGGCTGAGATGATGGGGTTTTCTAAATATATAATCATGTCATCTACAAACAGGGACACTTTGACTTCCTCTTTTCCTAATCGAATACCTTTTATTTCTTTATCTTGCCTGATTGTCCTGGCCAGAACTTCCAATACTATGTTGAATAGGAGTGGTGAGAGAGGGCATCCTTGTCTTGTGCCAGTTTTCAAAGGGAATGCTTCCAGTTTTTGCCCATTTAGTATGATATTGGCTATAGGTTTGTCATATACAGCTCTTATTATTTTGAGATATGTTCAATCAATACTTAGTTTATTGAGAGTTTTTAGCATGAAGCACTGTTGAATTTTGTCAAAGGCCTTTTCTGCATCTGCTGAGATAATCAAGTGGTTTTGGTTCTGTTTATGTGATGGATTACATTTACTGATTTGCATATGTTGAACCAGTCTTGCATCCCAGGAATGAAGCCAACTTGATCATGGTGGATAAGCTTTTTGATGTGCTGCTGGATTTGGTTTGCCAGTATTTTATTGAGGACTTTCGCATCAATGTTCATTAGGGATATTGGTCTAAAATTCTCTTTTTGTTGTTGTGTCTCTTCCAGGCTTCTGTATCAGGATAATGCTGGCCTCATAAAATGAGTTAGGGAGGATTCTCTCTTTTTCCACTTATTGGAATTGTTTCAGAAGGAATGGTACTAGCTCCTCTTTGTACTTCTGGTAGAATTTGGCTGTGAATCCATCTGGTCCTGTACTTTTTTGGGTTGGTAGGCTATTAGTTATTGCCTCAATTTCAGAACCTGTTAGTGGTCTATTCAGAGATTCACCTTCTTTCTGGTTTATTCTTAGGAAGGTGTATGTGTTCAGGAATGTATCCATTTCTTCTAGATTTTCTAGTTTATTTGCATAGAGGTGTTTATAGTATTCTCTGAAGGTAGTTTATATTTCTGTGGGGTTGGTGGTGATATCTCCTTTATCATTTTTTATTGCATCTATTTGATTCTTCTCTCTTTTCTTCTTTATTGGTCTTGCTAGCATTCTATCAATTTTGTTGATCTTTTCAAAAAACCAGCTTCTGGATTCATTGATTTTTTGAAGGGTTTTTGTGTCTCTATCTCCTTCAGTTCTGCTTTGATCTTAGTTATTTCTTGTCTTCTGCTAGCTTTTGAATTTGTTTGCTCTTGCTTCTCTAGTTCTTTTAATTGTGATGTTATGGTGTCAATTTTAGATCTTTACTGCTTTCACTTGTGGGCATTTAATGCTATAAATTTGCCTCTACACACTGCTTTAAATGTGTTCCAGAGATTCTGATACATTGTGTCTTTGTTCTCATTGGTTTCAAAGAACACCTTTATTTCTGCCTTCATTTCATTATTTACCCAGTAGCCATTCAGGAGAAGGTTCAGTTTCCATGTAGTTGTGTGGTTTTGAGTGAGTTTCTTAATCCTAAATTCTAATTTGATTGCACTGTGATCTGAGAGACGGTTTGTTGTGATTTATGTTCTTTTACATTTGCTGAGGAGTGCTTTACTTCCAAGTAGGTGGTCAATTTTAGAATAAGTGTGATGTGGTGCTGAGAAGAATGTATATTCTGTTGATTTGGGGTGGAGAGTTCTGTAGATGTCTATTAGGTCCACTTGGTGCAAAGCTGAATTCAAGTCCTGGATAGCCTTGTTAATCTTCTGTCTCGTTGATCTGTCTAATATTGACAGTGGGTTGTTAAAGTTTCCTATTATTGTGTGGGAGTCTAAGTCTCTTTATAGGTCTCTAAGGACTTGCTTTATGAATCTGTGTGCTCCTGTTTTGGGTGCATATATATTTAGGATAGTTAGCTCTTTTTGTTGAATTGATTCCTTTAATATTATGCAATGGCCTTCTTCGTCTCTTTTCATCTTGGTTGGTTTAAAGTCTGTTTTATCAGAGACTAGGATTGCAACCTCTGCTTTTTTTTTTGCTTTCTGTTTGCTTGCTAGATCTTCCTCCATCCCTTTATTTTGAGCCTATATGTGTCTCTGCATTTGAGATGGGTCTCCTGAATACAGCACACTGATGGGTCTTGACTCTTTGTCCAATTTGCCAGCCTGTGTCTTTTAATTGTGGCATTTAGCCCATTTACATTTAAGGTTAATATTGTTATATGTGAATTTGATCCTGTCATTATGATGCTAGCTGGTTACTTTTTCCATTAATTGATACAGTTTCTTTATAGCATTGATGGTCTTTGCAATTTGTCATGTTTTTGCAGTGACTGGTACCAGTCATTCTTTTCCATATTTAGTGCTTCCTTCAGGAGCTCTTGTAAGGCAGGCCTGGTGAAGACAAAATCTGTCAGCATTTACTTGTCTGTAAAGGATTTTATTTCTCCTTCACTTATGAAGCTTAGTTTGGCTGGATATGAAATTCTGTGTTGAAAATTCTTTTCTTTAAGAATGTTGAATATTGGCCTCCATTCTCTTCTGGCCTGTAGGGTTTCTGCCAAGAGATCTGCTGTTGGTCTGATGGGCTTCCCTTTGTGGGTAACCTGATGTTTCTCTCTGGCTTCCCTTAACATTTTTTCCTTCATTTCAACCTTGGTGAATCCAACAATTATGTGTCTTGGGGTTGCTCTTCTCGAGGAATATCTTTCTGGTGTTCTCTGTATTTCCTGAATTTGAATGTTGGCCTGCCTTGCTAGGTTGGGGAAGTCCTCCTGGATAATATCCTGAAGAGTGTTTACCAACTTGGTTCCATTCTCCCTGTCACTTTCAGGTAACACCAATCAAATGTAGATTTGGTCTTTTCACATAGTCCCATATTTCTTGGATGCTTTGTTCTCTTCTTTTAACTCTTTTTTCTCTAATCTTGTCTTCTCACTTATTTCATTAATTTGATCTTCGATCACTGATATCCTTTCTTCCACTTGATCAAATTGGCTATTGAAGCTTGTGCACGCATCATGAAGTTCTCATGCCATAGTTTTCAGCTCCATCAGGTCATTTAAGGTCTTCTCTCCACTGTTTATTCTAGTTAGCCATTCATCTAACCTTTTTTTCAAGGTTTTTAGCTTCCTTGGGATGGGTTAGAACATGCTCCTTTAGCTCAGAGAAGTTTGTTATTTACCGACCTTCTGAACCCTACTTCTGTCAGCTCATCAAAGCCATTCTCTGTCTAGCTTTGTTCTGTTGCTGGCAAGGAGCTGCAATCCTTTGGAGGAGAAGAGGTGCTCTGGTGTTTAGAATTTTCAGATTTTCTGCTCTGATTTCTCCCCATCTTTGTGGTTTTATCTACTTTTGGTCTTTGATGTTGGTGACCTACAGATGAGGTTTTGGTGAGGATTTTCTGTTGTTGTTGATATTTATTCTATTCATTTCTCTTTGTTCATTTTCCTTCTAGCAGTCAGATCCCTCAGCTGCAGGCCTGTTGGAGTTTGCTGGAGGTCCACTCCAGGCCCTGTTTGCCTGGGTATTATCAGTGTAGGCTGCAGAACAGCAAATATTGCAGAACAGCAAATATTGTGCCTGATCCTTCCCCTGGAAACTTCGTCCCAGAGGGGCACCTGCCTGTATGAGGTGTCTGTTGGCCTCTACTGGGAGGTGTCTCCCAGTTAGGCTACATGTGGGTCAGGTACCAACTTCAGGAGGCAGTCTGTCTGGAGAACCACTGCTCTCTTCAGAGCTGTCAGACAGGGATGTTCAAGTCTGCAGAAGTTGTCTGCTGCCTTTTGTTCAGTTATGCCCTGCCCACAGAGGTGGAGTCTGTAGAGGCAGTAGACCTTGCTGGGCTGCAGTGGGCTCCACCCACTTCAAGCTTCCTAGCCACTTTGTTTACCTAGTCAAGCCTCAGCAATGGCAGACACCTCTGCCCCCGCCAGGCTGCAGTCTTGCAGTTCGATCTCAGACTGCTGCACTAGCAGGGAGCAAGGCTCTGTGAACATGAAACCCGCCAAACCAGGCACAGAAGAGAATCTCCTGGTCTGCTGGTTGCTAAGACCATGGGAAAGGTGCAGTATTTGGGTGAGAGTGTACCAGTTTTCCAGGTACAGTCTATCCATGGATTTCCTTGTCTAGAAAAGGGAAATCCCCCGACCCTTTGCACTTCCTGGGTGAGGTGATGCCCTGCCCTGCTTCAGCTCACCCTCCGTGGGTTGCACCCACTCTCCAACCAGTCCCAATGAGATGAACTAGGTATCTCAGTTGGAAATGCAGAAATCACCTGTCTTCTGCATCAGTCGTGCTAGGAGCTGCAGACCGGAGCCCTTCCTATTCAGCCATCTTGGAACAGAAACCAGACCTTTCTGTCTTCTTTTTAGTGAAGGTGATTTTCTCTCATGGTATAATTTAATTTCTTGCTTTTAATTTTTTAAATTTAAATTTTATTTATTTTTTTAAGACAGGGTCTTGGTCTGTTGCCCAGACTGGAGTGCAGTGGTGTGATCATGGCTTACTGCAGCCTTGACCTCCCGGACTCAAGCAATCCTCTCACCTCAGCTCCCTGAGTAGCTGGGCCTACAGGCATGTGCCACCACACCTGGCTAATTTTTAAATTTTTTTCAGAGACAGTGTCTCACTATATTTTCCAAGCTGGTCTGGAACTCCTGGGCTTAAATGATCCACCTGTCTTGGCCTCCCAAATCATTGAGATTACAGATGTAAGCCTTTGTACATGGTTGCTTTTTATCTTTTGTGTGTCCATTGTATGTTTTTTGATTTGAGGTTATCATGAGGCTTGCCAGTACTATGTTATAACCAGTTATTTTAAGTTTATAACAACTTAACACTGTTTGAATAAGAAAACAAACAAAAAGCTAACAAAAACTCTACACCTTAACTTCATCCCCCTGCTTTTTAACTTTTGTTGTTTCTATTTATATCTTATAGTACTATTTTTTGAAAAGTTATTATTTTCATATGGTTCATATTTTAGTTATTATTTTTGATTGGTTCATCATTTAGTCTTTCTACTTAAGAGTAGTTTACATACCCCAGTTGTAGTGTTATAATATTCTGTGTATTTTTCTTTGTACTTACTATCACCAGTGAATTTTGTACCTTTAGATGATTTATTTTTCTTTATTTCTTCTAAAAAAAAAAACACGGGATACATGTATGCAGAACGTGCTGGTTTGTTACATAGGTATATGTGTGCTATGGTGGTTTGCTGCACCTATTGACTCGTCCTCTAAGTTCCCTCCCCTCACCGCCCACCCCACCACAGGCCCTGGTGTTGTTCCCCTCTCTGTGTCCATGTGTTCTCAATGTTCATCTCCCATTTATGAATGAGAATATGTGCTGTTTGGTTTTCTGTTCCTGTGTTACTTTGCTGAGGATGAGGGCTTTCAGTTTCATCCATGTCCCTGCAAAGGACACAATCTCATTCATTTTTTATGGCTGCATAGTATTCCATAGTGTATATGTACCACATTTTCTTTAACCAGCCTATCATTGATGGGAATTTGGGTTGGTTCCATGTCCTGGCTATTGAAAATAGTGCTGCAATAAAAATACATGTGCATATGTCTTTATGGTAGAATGATTTATATGCCTTTGGGAATATACCCAGTAATGGGATTGCTGGGTCAAATGGTATTTCAGGTTCTAGATTCTTGAGGAATTGCCATACTGTCTTCCACAATGGTTGAGCTAATTTACACTCCCATATATTCAGAATAGTTAGCTCTTCTTGTTGAATTGTTCCCTTTACCATTATGTAATACCCTTCTTTGTCTTTTTTGATCTTTTTTGGTTTAAAGTCTGTTCTGTCAGAGACTAGGATTGCAACTGTGGTTTTTTTTTCTTTTTATTTGTTTGGTAAATTTCCCTCCATCCCTTTATTTTGAGCCTGTGTGTGTCTTTGCACATAAGATGGGTCTCCTGAATACAGCACACCAATGGGTTTTGACTCCTTTTTTCTCAGTCTGTGTCTTTTAATTAGGGGCATTGCTTGATTATATTCTTTTTTCTTTCTTTGCTGCTTTCTTTCTTTCTTTCTTTTCTTTCTTTCCTTTCTTTCTTTCTTTCTTTCTTTCTTTCTTTCTTTCTTTCCTTCCTTCCTTCCTTCCTTCCTTCCTTCCTTCCTTCCTTCCTTCCTTCCTTCCTTCCTTCTTCTTTTCAGGGTCTCACTCTGTCACCAAGTCTGGAATGCAGTGTCACACTCTCAGTTTACTGCAACCTCCACCTCCCAGGTTCAAATGATTATCCTGCCTCAGTCTCCCTAGTAGCTGGACTACAGACACCTGACATTGCACCCGGCTGATTTTTGTATTTTTAATAGAGATGGAGGTTCACCATGTTGTCCAGGCTGGTCTCAAACTCCTGACTGCAGGTGATTCACCTGCCTGGGACTCCCAAAGTGCTGGGATTACAGGTGTGAGTCACTGTGCCCAGTCCCAGTTACATTTGAGGTTAGTATTGTTATGTTTGGAGTTTGATCATGTCATCATGATGCTCTTTGATTATTTTGCACACTAGTTGATGCAGTTTCTTCACGTGTCATTAGTCTTTATATTTTGATGTGTTTTTGCAGTGGCTGATACTGGCTTTTCCTTTCCATATTTGGTGTTTCTTTCAGGAGCTCTTGTAGGGCAGGCCTGCTGGTAATGAAATCCCTTAGCATTTGCTTGTCTGGAGAGGATTTTATTTATCCTTTGCTTATGAAGCCTCATTTGGCTCGATATGAAATTATGGGTTGAAAACTCTTTTCTTTTTTTTTATTTTTATTTATTTATTTATTTTTATTTTTTATTTTTTTAATTATACTTTAAGTTCTAGGGTACATGTGCATAACGTGCAGGTTTGTTACATATGTGAAAACTCTTTTCTTTAAGAATGTTGAATATTGGCTGCCAATCTTTTCTGGCTGTAGAGTTTCTGCTGAGAGGTCTGCTGTTAGTCTGATGGGCTTCCCTTTGTAGGCGACCTGGCCTTTCTCTCTGGCTGCCCTTAACAGTTTTTCCTTCATTTCAACTTTGGAGAATCTGATGATTATGTGTCTTGGGGTTGATCTTCTTGTGGGGTAATTGTGTTCTCTGTATTTCCTGAATTTGCATGTTGGCAAAGTTGTGTAAGTTTTCCTGGATCTTCCCAGGAGATCATATCTTGGGATATCTTCCTGGATCATATCCTGAAGTGTGTTTTCCAGCTTGTTTCCATTCTCCCTGTCTCTTTCTGCTACTCCAATCACTCGTAGGTTTGGTCATTTTATGAAGTCCCACATTTCTTGGAGGCTTTGTTCATTCCTTTTCATTCTTTTTGTTGTTGTTGTTGTTCTTGTCTGCATGTCTTATTTCAATAAGGCGGTCTTCAAACTCTGATATCCTTTCTTCCGCTTGGTTGATTCAGCTGTTGATACTTGTATATTCTTAACAAAATTCTTGTGCTGTGTTTTTCAGCTCCATCAGGTAATTTATGTTCCTCTCTCAACTGGTTATTCTAGTTAGCAATTCCTCTAACTTTTTATCAAGGTTCTTGGCTTCTTTGCATTGGGTTAGAACATGCTTCTTTAACACATCATAGTTTTTTTCTACCCATCTTCCCAAGCCTACTTCTGTCAATTCCTTCATCTGATCCTCCATCTAGTTCTGTGCCCTTGATGGAGAGACATTGCAATCATTCAGAGGAGAAGAGGCGCTCTGACCTTTTGGGTTTTTAGCATTTTTTCATTGATTCTTGTCTTCATGAGTTTGTCTAGTTTTGGACTTTGAGGCTGCTGACCCTTGGATGGGGTTTTTGTAGATGCCTTTTTGTTGTTGTTTTTGTTGTTGATGCTGTTGTTGTCACACTTTCTGCTTGTTTTTCTTTCAATAGTCAGGTCCCTCTTCTTTAGGACTGCTGCAGTTTGCTGGGGATTTGCTTCAGGCCTTATCTGATTTGCTCCCGTGCCTGGAGATGTCATTCAAGGAGGCTGGAGAGCAGCCAACATTGGTACCTGCTCCTTCTTCTGGGACCTCTGACCTCAAGGGGCACCAACCTGATGTCAGTAGGATCGTTCCTATATAAAGTGTCTGACAACCCCTGTTGAAGTGCCTCACCCAGTTGGGTGGTACAGGGAGCAGGACCCGTTTAGTGAAGCACTTTGTCCCTTGGTGGAGAGGGTATGTTTTGTGGGCAAACACACTTGTCTGGGCTGCCTGGATTCCTCAGAACCACGAGGAGGATCAGCTAAGTTTGCTGGTCTGCAGAGACTGCAGCCACCCCTCCCCTTAGGGGCTTAGGCCCAGGGAGATCTGAACTCTGTCCCTGAGCCTCTGGCTGGAGTTATTGGAGATCCTGCAGGAAAGCCTCACCCACTGAGGAAGGATGGGTCAGGGTTAGACCTGAAGAGGCACTCTGGCTGCTGACTGCCATAGCCAGTGTGTTTGGCTGTGGGGACAAGTCTTGGGACCAAGCTGTCCAGCCTCCCTGGCTCCAGCGGCGGAAAAGCACAGCCTGGAGCTATAGAAATGGGTGTCACCCTTCTCCCACCTAGGGAGCTTAGCATGTTAGGCAGTTGTGAGTCCCAGTGCTGGCTGCTGCTCCTCCCTCAAGGAGCTCAAACAGCTTAGACAGGAGGCAGCAGCAGCCGGTGCCCCTCCCCCGAGGAGTTTGGTAGGCTTAAGCAGATTCCAGCTGAAAGGCTGTAAGAATCCACACGTTCCAGAACCGGGACGCTAGGCCCCGGTGGCATGGGTTCACAAATGGGGTCTTCTGATCCGTGGGTTGCACGGTTTCCCCAGCTAGGTAGCATGCTCACTCACTGCCTCCCTTGGCTGGGGAGAGGTGGTTCCCCTTCCCCATGTGTGGCTCTCAGGTGGGCTGCAGCACCACACTGCTCTCCCTTCTTTCCATGGGTCATGCCAGCCTTCTACTCAGTTTTGATGAGAGAACCTGGATACTTTGGTTGCCAGTGAAGGATTCACACATCTATTATGATTTTTTTTTTGATGGGAGCTGTAAAGTCCTCTGAGCTGGCTGCACCATGGTCAGGCCATCATGACATTCCCCTGCCCTTGTGATAATGTACTTTGTGATATTCCCATCCTTGTGAATGTACTTTGTAACATTCCTCCCTGCCTTGTGACAATACACCCTCCCCGCTCTTGTGAATGTACTTTGTTAACATTCCTTCCTGCCCTTGTGAATATACTTTGTAAAATCCATCCCCTGCCCGCAAAAAATTGCTCCTGATTCCACTGCCTATCCCAAACCTATAAGAACCAATGATAATCCCACCACCCTTTGCAGACCCCTTTCTCGGACTCAGCTCACTTGCACCCAAGTGAATAAACAGCCTTGTTGCTTACACTAAGCCTGCTCAGTTGGTCTCTTATATGGACGCGTGTAACAGGAGCCTCCAAATGCAGCTGCTTCTAGTTGGTCATCTTGGCACTGCCGGCTCCTTCAGATGATTTTTTATTGCTCATTAACATTCTTTTATTTCTGACTGAAGTGGTACCTCCTTTAGAATTTCTTGTAGAACCAGGTTTGGTATTGATGAAGTCCTTCAGCTTTTGTTTGTCGGGGAAAGTCTTTACTTTTCCTTCATGTTTGAAAGATATTTTTGCCAGATATACTATTCTAGGGTAAAAGTTTTTTTTCCTTTGGCATTTTAAATTTGTGTCACTTTCTCCAGGCTTGTAAGATTTCCACTGAAAAGTCTGCTGCCGGATGTATTGGAGCTCCATTGTATGTTATTTGTTTCTTTTCTCTTGCTGTTTTTAGGATCCTTTATCCTTGACCTTTGGGAGTTTGATTACTATTTAGTACCTCCTTGAGGTAGACTTGTTTGCTTGGTGTTTTATAATCTTCTTGTACTCAGATATTGATATCTTTCTCTAGGTTTAGGAACTTCTCTGTTATTATCCCTTTGAGTGAACTTTCTACACCTATCTCTTTCTCTAGCTCCTCTTTAAGGCCAATAACTTACCCGTTTGAAACTATTTTCTAGATCCTGTAGGTGTGCTTCATTATTTTTTATTCTTTTTTCTTTCATCTCTTCTGACTGTATATTTTCAAATAGTCTGTGTTCAAGCTTACTAATTCTTTCTTCTGCTTAATTTATTCTGCCCATGACCATGTTGGTCAGGCTGGTCTCTCAAACTCTAAGGTCAGGAGTTTGAGACCAGCCTGACCAACATGGTGAAACCCCATCTCTACTGAAAATATGAAAATTAGCCAGGCGGGTGGCAGGCACCTGTAATCCCAGCTGCTTGGGAGGCTGAGGCATGAAAATCGCTTGAACCCGGGAGGTGGAGGTTGCAGTGAGCTGAGATCGCGTCACTGAACTCCAGACTGGATGATGAGAAACTCTATCTCAAAAAACAAACAAACAAAAAGACTGATGTGTTTCTTAATATTTCAGTTTCATTTTTCAGCTCAAGAATTTATGCTTATTTTAATTATTTCAATCTCTTTGTTAAATTTATGTGATAGAATTCTGAATTCCTTCTCTATCTGTGTGATAGAATTCTGAATTCCTTCTCTATCTCTGTGATAGAATTCTGAATTCCTTCAAAGAAATCTTGAATTTCTTTGAGTTTCCTCAACACAGTTATTTTGAATTCTGTCTGAATAGTTACATATCTCTGTTTCTCCAGGATTGGTCCCTGGTGCCTTATTTAGCTTGTTTGTTGAGGTCATGTTTTCCTGGATGGTGCTGACGCTTGTAGATGTTCATTGGCGTCTGGGCAGAAGGCTTAGGTATTTATTGCGGTCTTCACAGTCTGGGCTTATTTGTACCCATCCTTTTTCAAAAAGTTTTCCCTGTAATCAAAAGGACTTGGGTATTGTGACCTAAGCCATATCTACATTAGGGGGCACCTTGACCTCAGTAACATTGTGATTCTTATAGACTCATAGTGGTGCTACCTTGGCAGTCTTGGATAACATCCAGATGGATTCTCTGGATTACCAGAGAATCTTGTTCTCTTCTCTTACTTTCTCCAAAACAAACAGTCTCTCTCTCTCTCTGTGCTGAATTTCCTGGAGCTGGGAGTGGGATGACAGAAGCACCTCTGTGGCCACCACCACTAGGACTGCTGCAGCGGGTCATACTTGAAGCCAATATAGCACTGGATCTTGCCCAAGGCTTGCTGTAATCACTCCCTCGCTACTGCTTATGTTCGCTCAAGGCCCTAGGGCTGTACAATCAGCAGGTGTCAAGTGGCAAGGCTAGTCAAGCTTCAGTTCTTGTCCTCAGGTCAATGAGTTACTTCATGTGCCAGGTGGGTCCAAAGATGTTGTCCAGGAACCAGGGACTGGAGTAAAAAACCTTAGACATCTACTTGGTGTTCTCTTGTATTGCTGTTGAGCTGGCACTCAAACAACAAGACATAGTCCTTCCCATTCTTCCCTCCTCTTTACCCAGGCAAAGGAACCTGACCCTGTGGCCACTACCACCACAGGCCCAGGGAGAGTAATGCCAGGCATCCACCAATGTTCACTTAAGGTGCATGGGCTCTTAAGGAAGCTTGTGGTGAATGGCCCAGACTGGGACTCACTCTTTTAACACCTTGAAGATCTTATCCCACTGTCTTCTGGCCTCCATGGTTTCTTATAAGAAGTCAGCTATTGATCTTGTTGAGGATCCCTTGTACATGGTAAGTTGTTTTTCTCTTGCCACTTTCAGGTTTCTCTCTTTGTGTCTGACTTTGTTCCATTTGACTAGCGTATGTCTAGGTGGGAATCTCTGAGTTTATTCTATTTGGAGTTCATTGAGCTTTTTGGATTTATAGACTCATTTATCTTTATCAATTCAGAGGTTTTAGTCACAAATTTTCTTTCAGTTCCATTCTCTTTTTTCTTGGATCTTTATTATGCATATGCGGTTTACTTGGTGGTTTCTTGTATATCGCTGAGGCTCTACTCCCCTTCTTTTCATTCTCTTTTCTTTCTTCTCCTCAGACTGAATGATTTCAGTTGACCTATCTTTAAATTTGATAATTCTTCTGCCTGCTCAAATCAGCTATTAAAACACTATAATAAATTTTTCATTTTAGTTATTGTACTTCTCAGCTGCAGAATTTTCATTTGGCTCCTGTTAGTAATTTTTATCTCATTATTCCTATCCTTTATTTGTTGAAACACTCTCCTGGCTTCCTTTAGCTCTTTACTCATGGTTCCTTTACCTCTTTGGACACATTAATAGTAGCTAATTTAACATCTTTTTCTACTAAATCCAAAATGGTCCCCTCATGGATATTTTCTATTAGTTGCTTTTTTCAATGTACATGTGGTAGTAGTTTCCTGTTTTTTTGTCATTATTGTCATTTTGGCTGTGGTTTTTCTTGTTGTTGCTTATTTGTTTCTGTTTGATTTTTCTGTATTAATTCTATAGGTCATGATAATACAGGAGTTATTAAGATATTAGTTTTAGGCAATTAGAAAGGGTAAAAGAGTTCTCAGTAGAATTTTCATTTAATAAAAAGCAGCCCCAAACCATTTCTTCTCTAACAGAAATCAGCCTGAAGAGTAAGTCATAGATATGTAAATTGGGAGCTTTTATATGTAAATTCTGTCAGCTGTACCTGGAAGCCAGGTACATTCAACATGGCGTCTCCTGCCCTCTTTTCCTTGTCACCATTTGTGCTGGTGTCTTGGCAACCTCCAGGTAAAACCACAGGTACAGATATCATGGCAACTCACCAGGTAGAAGCCACATTTGCATAATAAAAGGTTAGGGTGGGAGGCCAATCTTTTCACAGGCTATGTAAATGGCACACCTGGTCAAACTGATCCCCTGATCCCTATGTAAATCTATTACCACCTCCTTAAGCCTCTGCACAAAATTGATTGCATTCCACTGCAAACCAGAGACCTTTTCTTGGGACTCTTGCTTTCTCAGCATGAGGAAACCTTTTTTCTCTGTCTTCTTTTTTGTCTATTAAACCTTCCACTCCTAAACCCACTCCTCATGTTTGTCTGTGTTATGAATTCTTTCTCAGCCAAGACAAAGAACCAGGGTATATACCCCAGACAAAGAAGCCATTTTAGTGATTCTTTGCTGTGTTGTAGTGTATAGCCACAATTCTTTGCTGCTTTTATTTTTTTAAGTTAGTGCTTTTGTTTTTAAGCCCTGGCTTTCTAGGGATCACTCTTGGATTAGTAAAATTTAGTGGCTAACTGATAGTTGGTTAGATTTTCTTAAATGTTTTGACAGTAGTCTTTCATGTGTTGCCAAAGGGTTCTGTGTGAGATATCATGCCACTAGCCTTCAGACACTTTAAGACTGCTTTATTCCCTGCTTGGACAGGACCTCAGGTCAGTCAGAGATGAATGACTGTTGCCATCTTTGCCAGGTCTTTCCTTGGCATGTGCACAATCTTTTAGATTTTATGAATATGTTGGAACTTTTTAAAATTCCCTATGGTAATCTAGTTCTCAAGAATTTTCTTTTAAATTCTAAGCCAGGCTCCTCTTTGCCCCAACTAACATGATAGCCTTAGGCAGTTGTAATGTTGCCAGCAGTTTGCTATTGTTTTGATAATTGCCTGAGGATAACCCCCCTCCCCTACCTGCTGAGCTGAGTTCTGAGGAGAACCAGAGTGAGGTAGTCACCATAGTCTGAGAATTGAGATTTTTCTGGGAGATGCATGTTCAGACAAAACATTGACTATGTTCTGGGGATGGCTCTTTTAATGGATTCCAAAAGCAGTCAGAGATGCTGGCTTTTGGCCTCTGCCAGTAAACTGGAGAGGGAGGAGTCATGGGAATAGACCCAAGTTTAAAATATCACAGACAACCCTGATATTTTTGGTTGTGTCCCCACCCAAATCTCATCTTGAATTCCCATGCGTTGTGGGAGGGACCTGGTAGGAGGTAATTGAATCATGGGGGCAGGTCTTTCCTGTGCTGTTTTTGTGATAGTGAATAAGTCTCAGGAGATTTGATGATTTTAAAAAGAGATGTTTTCCTGCACAAGCTCTCTTTAACTGCTGCCATCCATGTAAGACGTGACTTGCTACTCCTTCCGTTCCTCCATGATTGTGAAGCTTCCCTGGCCATGTGGAAGTTTAAGTCCATTAAACTCTTTTTCCTGTGTAAATTACCCAGTCTCAGGTATGTGTTTATCAGCAGCATGAAAATGGACTAATAGAGTAAATTGGTACCAGGAATGAGGTACTGCTGAAAAGATACCCAAAAATGTGAAAGCGATTTTGGAACTGGGTAACAGGCAGAGGTTGGAAGAGTTTAGAGGGCTCAGAAGAAGACAGGAAAATGTGATAAAGTTTGGAATCTTTTACAGACTTGTTGAATGGCTTTGACCAAAATGCTGATAATGATATGGACAATGAAATCCAGGCTGAGGTGGTGTCAGCTGGAGATGAGGAACTTGTTGGGAACTGGAGCAAAGGTGATTCTTGCTATGTTTTAGCAGAGACTGGTGGCATTTTGCCCCTCTCCTAGAGATTTTTGGAACTTTAAACTTGGGAGAGATGATTTAGGAGTATCTGGCAGAAGAAGTTTCTAAGCATCAAAGCAGTCAAGAGATGACTTGGGTGCTGTCAAAGTCATTCCGTTTTAAAGGAGAAACAGGGCATAAAAGTTTGGAAAATTTGCAGCCTGACAATGTGATAGAAAAGAAAATCCCATTTTCTGAGCAGAAATTCAAACTGGCAGCAGAAATTTGTGTAAGTAATGAGGAGCTGAATGTTAATCATTAAGACAATGGGAGAAGTGTCTTCAGGGCATGTCAGAGACCTTTGTGGCAGTCACTCCCATCACAGGCACAGAGGCCTAGGAGGAAAAAATGGTTTTGTGGGCTGAGCCCAAGGTTCCTGTGCTGTGTGCAGCCTAGGGACTTGGTGCCTTGCATCCCAGCCACTCCAGCTGTGGCTGAAAGGGACCAAAGTAGAGCTCAGGCCGTGGCTTCAGAGGGTGCAAGCCCCAAGCCTTGGTAACTTCCTTGTGGTGTTGAGCCTGTGAGTGTGCAGAAGTCAAGAATTAGGGTTTGGGAATCTCCACCTAGATTTCAGAGGATGTATGGAAATGCCTGGAAGTCCAGGAAGCAGTTTGCTGCAGGGATGGGGCCCTCATGGAGAACCTCTGCTAGGGCAATGCAGAAGGGAAATGTGGGATCAGACCTCCATACAGAGTCCCTACTATGGCACTGCCTAGAGGAGCTGTGAGAAGAAGGCCACCGTCCTCCAGACCCCAGAATGGTAGATCCACCAACAGTTTGCACTGTGCACCTGGAAAAGCTGCAGACATTCAATGCCAGCCTGTGAAAGCAACCGGGAAGGAGGTTATACCCTGGAAAGCCACAAGGGCAGAGCTGTCCAAGACCACGGGAACCCCCCTCTTGCATCAGCATGACCCAGATGTGAGACATGGAGTCATAGGAGATCATTTTGGAGCTTTAAGATTTGACTGCCCTGCTGGATTTTGGACTCGCATAGGGTCTATAGCCCCTTTGTTTTAGCCAATTTCTCCCATTTGGGATGGCAATGTTTAACCAATTCCTGTACCCTCATTGTATCTAGGAAGTAACTAACTTACCTTTTTGCAGGCTCATAGGTGGAAGGGACTTACCTTGTCTCAGATGAAACTTTGGACTGTGGACTTTGGGTTAATGCTGAAATGAGTTAAGACTTTGGGGGACTGTTGGGAAGGCATGATTGGTTTTGAGATGTCTGGACATGTGATTTTGGAGGTGCCAGGGGGCAGAATCATATACATGTTGTGGGAGGGACCTGGTAGGAGATAATTGAATCATGGGGGCAGATCTTTCCTGTGCTGTTCTTGTGATAGGGAATAAGTCTCAGGAGATCTGATGATTTTAAAAAGAGGTGTTTCCCTGCACACGCTGTCTTTGCCTGCTGCCATCCATGTAAGACGTGAGTTGCTCTTCCTTGCCTTCGTTCATTATTGTGAGGCATCCCCAGCCATGTGGAACTGTAAGTCCATTAAACCCTTTTTCCTGTATAAATTACCTAGTTTCGGAGTATGTCTTTATCAGCATGATGAAAACAGGCTAATACAACCCTCTGCCCCATCTTACCAAGATTCAGTAGTTTTTTTTTTTTTTTTTGATAGATAACTTCCAGTTTATTTTTTGACCTCCATGTGTAATCACCTGAGGGATTCTTCCTGCCCATTGCATAAAGAGAGACCACGAAATTGTAGCAGAGAGTTTAATAGACATGAGGCTGGACATGTTATGTGGGAGATGAAGTTTGTACTCAAATCATCTCATTCAAAGCCCATATGTTAGGGGTTTTTCAAGGGCAATTTGGGAAAAGGGGTTGGGGTGGCCAAGTACCAGGTGCTTGCCACTGATTGGTTGGGGCAGAGATGAAATCATTGGGGTTGAAGCTTTCCTCCTGCAGGCCAAATAACTTCGGGGTGGGGCTACAGGAGTGGGGTTGTTGGTCCAGGTAGAGCCATCAGGTCCAGGTGGAGACATGGATGTCAGATGTGCAAAAAATTCTGGAAAGATATCTCAAAAGGTCAATCTACCATAGTGATGTTATTTGCAGGAGTAATTGATGAATTTGCATATCTTATAACCTCTGGAATAATGTCTGCACCTTATCAGGACTCAGGCTCCTCTCCTCCCTTCAGCCTGATGGCCTCCTATTAGCTTTACAAAAGCAGTTGAGTTTTGGGCAATGTCTATTATCATTGAAACTATAGCCTAAGTGTCTTCCAAAGTTAGCATGGCCCAATATCCCAGGAATAATTAAGGAAAGGCAAGATGGGGGTTAGCTTAGCTTTGTTTACTGTAATAATTTTTTCACTGATATAACTCCTGCAAAGGTGATTTTACATGTAGTGAGGAATTGGCTCATGTGATTATGAAGGTTGAGTAATATCATGATCTGCTGTTTGCAAGTTGGAGACCCAGGACATCCAGTGGTATAATTCTAGTCTGAGTTCAAAGGCCTGAGAACCAGGGGAGCCAGTGGTATAAATCCCAGTCCAAGAGCAAAAGACCAATATTTCATCTCAAGCAGGCAGGCAGGGAAAAAAAGGGCAAATTCCTTCATCTTCTGCTTTTTTGTTCTGTTCAGGACCTTAATGGATTGCATGATGCCCACCTGTATTGGGAAGGATAATTTACATTACTGAGTCCACCAATTCAAATGCTAATCTCATTTAGAAACACCCTTCCAGACACACCCAGAAATAATGTTTTATCTAAGCAGTCTGTTGTGCAATTAAGTTGACACACAAAATTTACCATTACAGTTGTTTGGCTTATATTTTTGTTTAGAGGTAGAGTAAATTCACCAAGCTCCTCATTTTGCCATTTCAGAAGTAGGACCTTAATTATATAATCTTAAGACTTAAAATGTTTTCTGAAGGCTTTTGTGATAGCAAAAAAATGTTTTGCACCACTTTTATAAATTTTCGAGGGAATCAGCACACACCAAATGGCAAACCACTGATTTTTTTATCACCTCATTTTAGAAGGTTATATAGATTGTACATTTATTAGTTAAGATTTCTCTACTTTTGGACATATGGGATTATATCAAATTAAAAAGCTTCACAGAAAAGGAAACAATCAACAAAGTGAAGAGACAACCCACAGAATGAGAGAAAATATTTGCAACTATTCACCTAGCAAGAGATTAGTAACCAGATTATATAAGGGACCCAAACAACTCTATAGGAAAAAATCTGATAATGCAGTTAAAAATGGGCAAAAGATCGAATAGACATTTCTCAAAAGAAGACATACAAATGGCAAACAGGTATATGAAAAGGTGCTCAACATAATTAATCAGCAGATAAATGCAAATCAAAACTACAATGAGATATCATCTCACCTCAGTTAAAATGGCTTTTATCCAAAAGACAGGCAATTAACAAATGCTGCCAAGGATTTGAAGAAAAGGGAACCCTTGTACATTGTTGGTGGGACTGTAAATTAGTACAACCACTATGGAGAAAGGTCTAGAGGTTCCTCAAAAAACTAAAAATAGACCTACCTTATGATCCAGTAATCACACTGCTAGGTATATACCCCAAAGCAAGGAAATCCAGTGTATCAAAGAGATAGTGGCACTTTCAAGTTTATTGCAGCACTATTTACAGTAACCAATATTTGGAAGCAACCTGACTGATATGGTTTGGATTTGTGTCCTCACCCAAATCTCATATCCAACTGTAATCCCCAGTGTTCAAAAAGGGGCCTGGTAGAGATGATTGAATCATGGGGATAGGCTTCTCCCTTACTGCTCTTGTGACAGTGACGGAGATCTGGTTGTTTTAAAGTGTGTAGCATCTCCCCCTTTATGCTCTTCCTCCTCTTCCAGCCATGTAGGATATGTCTACTTCCCCCTTTGCCTTCCGTCATGATTGTAAGTTTCCTGAGGCCTCCCCCACCATATTTCCTGTACAGCCTATGGAACTGTGAGACAATTAAACCTCTTTATAAATTACCCAGTGTTAGGTAGTTCTTGATAGCAATGCAAGAATGAACTAATACAGAAAATTGGTACCTAAGAGTGGGGCATTGCTATAAAGATATCTGAAAATGTGGAAGCAACTTTGAAACTGGGTAACAGGCAAAAGTTAGAACATTTGGGAGGGCTCAGAAAAAGACAGGAAGATGAGGGAAAGTTTGGAACTTCCTAGAGACTTGGTAAACTATTGTAACCAAAATGCTGATAGTGATAAGGACAAGGAAGTCCAGGCTGAGGTGGTCTCAGAAGGAAATGAGGAACTTATTGGGAACTATAGCAAAGATCACTTTCGTTATGTGTCATCAAACAGGTTGGAGGCATTGTGCCCCTGCTCTAGAGATCTGCGGAATTTTGAACTTGAGAGTGATGGTTTAGGGCATCTGACAGAAGAAATTTCTAAGTGACAAAATGTTCAAGAGTAACCTGACTACTTCTAGCAGCCTATGCTTATATTTGTGAGCAAAGAAATGATGTGGAATTGGAACTTGTATTTAAAAGGGAAGCAGAGTATAAAAGTTTGGAAAATTTGCAGCTTGGTCATGTGGCAAAAAGGAAAAACCCATTTTCTGGGGAGGAATTCAAGCTGGCTGCAGAAATTTGCATAAGAAAGGAGGAGCCAAATGTCAGTAGCCAAGACAATGGGGAAAATGCCTTGAAGGCATTTCAGATACCTTTTCAGCAGCCCCTCCCATCACAGGCCTGCAGGCATAGGTTTCATGGGCCATGGGCTGGGCCCAGGACCCTGCTGCCCTGCACAACATTGGGACACTGCTCCTTACATCCTAGCTGCTCCAGCTCCAGCTGTAGCTAAAAGGGCCCCAGATATGTCTCAGGTCACTGCTTCAAAGGATGCAAGCTGTAAACCTTGGTGGTTTCCACATGGTATTAAGCCTGTAGGTGTGCAGAAGGTAGGAATTGAGGCTTGGGAACCTCTGCTTAGACTTCAGAGGATGTATGGAAATGCCTGTATATCCAGGCAGAAGTCTGCTGCAGGGGCAGAGCCCTCATGGAGAACCTCTACTAGGGCAGTGCAGAGGGGAAATGTGGGGTTTGAGACCCCACACAGAGTCCGCACTGGGGCACTGCCAGTGGAGCTGTGAGAAGAGGGTCACCATCCTCCACACCCCAGAATGGTAGATCCATTGACAGCTTGCACCATGTGCCTGGAAAAGCCACAGACACTCAACCCCAGGCTCTGAAAGCAGCCATGGGGGCTGTACCTTGCAGAACCACAGGGGCAGAGCTGCCTGAGGCCTTGGGAGCCTACCCCTTGCATCAATGTGGCCTGGATGTGAGACATGGAATCAAAAGAGGTTATTCTGAAGCCTTGAAGCTTTAAGATTTAATGACTGTTATCCTGGGTTTTGGACTTGCATGGGGCCTGTATGCCTTTGTTTGGCCAATCGCTTCCTTTTGGAACAGGAGTATTTTTCCAATGCCTATATCCTCATTGTATCTTGTAAATAACTAACTGGTTTTGAGTTAGGGACTTGCCTTGTCTCAGATGAGACGTTGGAGTGTGGGCTTCTGAGTTAATGCAAGAATGAGTTAAGATTTTGGGAGACTGTTGTGAAGGCATAATTATAATTTGAAATGGAAAAAAAAAATGAGATTTGGGAGGGACCAGGGGTAGAATAATATAGTTTGTATTTCTGTCCCCACCCAAACCTCATGTCAAATTGTAATTCCCAGTGTTGGAGGAGGTGCCTGGTGGGATGTAATTGGATAATGGAGGCAGACTTCCCTCTTGTTGTTCTCATGGTAGTGAGATCTGAGAGATCTCATGAGATATGGTTGTTTAAATGTGTGTAGCACCTCCCCATTTGCTCTCTTCCTCCTTCTTTAGCCATGTAGGACATGTCTGCTTCCTCTTTGCTTTCTGTCATGATTGTAAGTTTCCTGAGGTCTCCTCAGTCATGCTTTCTGTACATCCTGCAGAACTGTGAGCCAAATGAACTTCTTTTCTTTATAAATTACCCAGACTCAGGTAGTTCTTTATAGCAATGTGAGAATGGACTAATACACTGAATGTTCATGAACAGATGAATGGATAAAGAAAATGTGGGACGTATATACAATGGAATACTGTTCAGCCATAAAAAAAGAATGAGATCCTGTTATTTTTGACAACATGGATGGAACTGTAGGTCATTATGTCAGGTGAAGCAAACCAGGCACAGAAAAGCAAATTTCTAACTTATTTGTGAGAGCTAGAAATGAAAACAATTGAACTCATGGAGATAGAGGGTAGAAAAATGGTTACCAGAGACTGGGAAGAGTAGTGGGAAGTTTCGGGAGAAATGGGGATGGTTAATGGGTACAAAAAATAGTTAGAAAGAATAAGACCTACTATTTGATAGCATAACTGGGTGACCATAGTCAATAATAATTTAATTGTATCCTCAAAAACAACTAAAATGGTAAAAATGGATTGTTTGAAACACAAAGGATAAATGCTTGAGGTGATGGATATCCCATCTACCATGATGTGATTATTGTACATTGTATGCCTGTATCAAAACATCTCATATATCCTGTAAATAAATCAAGAGGATACAGGGAATTATGGCAGACATACCTCTTAACATGCATCCTTTGATGTATGATCCCTTTGCTCTATATATGTTTTGCATTCAATATGTTTGTAATATGACAAATAAATATGAGCCAACTTTTTGCCTCCCTGTAGAAAAAGATCCAGAAAGCTTGTTGGTTGGGGTTCAAGGGAAGTATAAACAAGAAAATAAGTATAATTTAATTTTTGGAGTAGGAAAGGGCAAAAAGGGACCTCAACTAAAGTGAGAGATAATTTAGACCTATTTTGTGGTGGTAGGCCAAAGGAATCTAGGCTGAGAAAGACCTGGATATGGGCATTGGGAGTGCTCATCCAGACTGAGGAAAGAAACCAGTAAATGCCATCTTGCAAGCTAAAGGACTTCATGTATGGTATGTGTGGTTTCCTAATCTGAAAGAGCTTGTAACTTTTTAAAGTCCTCACTATTTATGTCAGAGGAGCTTTTTAAATCACTAAAGAAAATTGGATAAGTGTGTTACTGTTCTGATAACTTGTTGTAATTGAGGCAGGTGACCTACTACAAGGAGTAATATAGGAGATAAAAAGGTCAAGGTCTCTGGGTGGTGGCAGCCATGATGGAAAAGTAGTATCCATTCTATTACCCTGATCCATCTTGATACAACTGTGGGTAATCCCATACAGATCTAGTTTGGGGTAGCTTTAGTTAATCCATTCTCCTAGTAAAGTTTCCGTGTGATTAATTGGTCTGATGAAATGGCTTCCATCCTAATATTTTATTATGGCTCCAAATCCTGTACCCAAGAAGGTTTTCCTAAAAGAAACTAAAAATTTTTAAACAATGAAATTCATATAATGTTTTCATAACATAAAGTCTCTCTTCCCCTGTTCTCACCTTCCTCAGGCAAGAAGACTAAATGTCTGTGGTGAAACTTTTGCTCTGGTGGAACTGCTTTTCTTGAAGTAGTGAGTGACTTGACATTGGAAAAGTTTTGTTACTATTAGTAGTGATTATCTCTTATGGCCTGGCTGAGTGAAAGGCTTTTTGTGACACTGACCTCTATTTACATTCTCCTACTACTAAAAAAACCTTCCATTTCTAAATCCTGAGAAAAATCATTTTTTCTTTCAAAAAGCATTTATTGAGCCCTTGCTATGTGTCAGGCACTGTGGATTCAATAGGAAATAAGACAGAATTCTTAACCTCGAGAATCCATATGCTGGAGGGTGACTCTGATAAGAAAATAAGCAATGCAATTATAACACACTGTGTTAAGAGCTTTGATGGGAAAAGTATAAACAGCTATTGGTGCCTGTAGAAGAAGCACATAACCCAAAGCTGAAGGGTAAGGAGAAGTGACGTAAATATAGTAAAATGTATAGTCAGTTTGTTGTTATAAGGCCTTTGGAGTACTGGAGTTCAGTTGCAGCTACAACATTTACTAGTTGTGTTTCCTTATACAAGTTTCATAATCTTTTAAAGGTTCAGTTTTCTTGTATTTAAAATAGGGGCAATAATAGCACTCACCTCATTGGCTAGCTGTGAAAATAAATGAGTTAATACATAGAAATTGCTTAGCACAGTGCTTTTGTAAATAATAAAAAATGGAAGCTCATTATTACTATGCTGAGAGCTGAAGGGTTATTAAGATTTAAGAAGTGAATGGGAGTGATCAGTGTCAGGAGAAGCATATTCCAGGCAAAGAGAAGAGCATATTACATGCTTGGAGGCAGAACAGATTACGGGGAGTTTGAGTAACGAAAAGAAATTCAATATGCTGTAATATTGAGTGTGAAGGGACTGGGTAATAATAGATGAGGCAGGAGAGGTAGACAGGGGACATATAGAGATGTTTAGCTTTTATTCCAAGAATATGCAGAGTCATCAAATGGTTTCTTGCAGGGTATTGACACAGTTGGACTTGCAATTTAGATCATGCTAGTTATAATTGGGAAAAATGGATTGAGGAAGAGATTGGAAATTGGGCGACTAAGATGACCTTATTATAGAAATTTCTATTTAAAAAATGGCTAAGTAAAGATGGTACTGTCCTCCTATTCTCTCAGAAATCAACCCAAGGTAAGAAGAACAAAAAACAGAAATGTAAACTTCATCTTTTTAAAAAAACTAGATGAAACCTATAAACCTTAGCCACAATATATGAAGGGGCATTACCAAGAGCAGTTAGGTGCTGCTCGCATCTGTATACCTCAAGCAAAACTGGGGAAATACCCAACAATTTTATGTGGAATTATGGGAAGATGGTAGTGGAAGCCTCCCTAACCCACTCAAGTCAATACTAGTAAGAAGCAGGATTGGTAGGAATGAGGGAAAAATCACACTAATAGGCCATATCTGAGTTTTACATTTTATTTTATTAGCAGTACAGGGTGGAGGAAAGAGACTCTGCATTGGGTACAACCCTATGGCAACTGATCTTTGATGACTTTGGAGAAGTAAAAAGAAAAAAGAAACTTTTATGCATAACCTTGTGTCATAAGAAACATCACTGTCAACTGGGAAGAATTTCTGCTAATCCAGAAATTTTTGGCTTAGCAGAAAGGAGGGTCTTAGCTCCTTCCTCTTATAAACCTCCTGCCAATAGTGATCATAAGAAAAACTCATCACATTCAAACTTGAGTAGCAATCGAAGAGGAATTAACACAGGATTTATATAAGTATTAAAAAAAAAAAAAAAAAAAAAGAAGGAAAGGAACGGTAGACACCAAAACAAGCAGAGAAAGAAAAACGCTCATCAGAATAAAAGTTGTCATAGATCACATAAAAATTTTGGGCCAGGCGTGGTGGCTCACGCCTGTAATCCCAGTGCTTTGGGAGGCCAAGGTGGGCAGATCACAAGGTCAGGAGATCGAGACCATCCTGGATAACACGGTGAAAACCCATCTCTACTAAAAATACAAAAAATTAGCCGGGCCTGGTGGCAGGCACCTGTAGACCTAGCTACTCAGGAGGCTGAGGCAGGAGAATGGCGTGAACCCGGGAGGCAGAGCTTGCAGTGAGCTGAGACTGCGCCACTGCACTCCAGCCTGGGCGACAGAGAGAGACTCCGTCTCAAAAAAAAAAAAAAAATTGGCCAGGTATGAATTAAAATATAAAACAAAACAACAAACATTAATTATGCACTCCTTCTGTAAATATGGACTCAGAACAAAGAACTCCGAGGGCTCACAGAAGACATACTAAGACCACAGAGGGACTTGACAAATGAGCTCAGGGAAGAAATGGAGAATTAAAAAACTGTTTTAGAAATAAAGGTCTTATTGGAAGAAGCCCGAAGAAAACTAGATATAACTTAAAACACTTTGGAGATGCGGAAGATGGAATAAAGAAAAGCAAGAAAAATGAAGCAGAATCCACAAAATATTTAGAAGTATTAGGGAAAAAAATAATTGATAGGAAAGTTAAGGAGGTCCAATATATAACAATGAGTATAGATTCAAAGGACTAGATGCAATATTTAGATATATAATTAAAAAATATTTTCTAGAAACAAAAAATGTCTTGAATATATGTATGGAAATGGTATTCTGTAGCCCAGGAAAACTTGACGTGGAATTGTTAACATTTATGTTATGTTCAAACAAAATTACTGTTTCTCAAAGATTAAGACTCTTTTATGCAACTAGGCAAAACAGCCTAATTTCATGTAAGAAAGTAATTCAGACTGGCTCAGACTTCTCCACAGCAGTAATCAATGCTAGGAAACAATGGAATAATGCTTAAAATTCCTTAAGGAGAGAAAGTGTGGACTCCAGAAATGCATTTCCAGATGAGTTATCTTTTTAGCGAAAAGATAGCAGACATCTTTGAATATGCAAAAACCCAGAGAATATAATTCCATGAATTTTTATAGCAGATGGAAAACCTCAACAACCACAGATAAATGAAGAAATTATGGCAAAAAGAGTGGCAGTGATGTACCGGTATGATTAAATGTGGAATTAAGGTGAAAATAAACATGGAGGTTACAGTTAGAAAGGAATCTGTTTTATAAACTCTGAGAAAGTGGAAATAATAGAACAAACAAAAGATGGAAAGGGGAAGAGAAAGTAGGAGGTAGTGTAAGCACGTTTTATAATTAGAAGCTAAAATTATTAAAATATAGATGAAGTAATTGAAAGTAAATATATTTAAAACTTTAAAGACAAGTACTAAGGTAAATCTTATAATTCACTAACATTAGGTTCTGGAGTAAGAAGAAAGTGAAAATGAAATGGAAATAGGCTAATTTATTTAATCATTGTTGATACTGTGGAGTCAATAGATCCCATCCAATAAAATAGATAATTAAATATGTTATACACTTAGAGTTAGCCCACAGATATATGTGCAAATGTGAGAAATAAGGTATATGAAAAAATGTTTATGGCAACATCATTTGTAGAAGCCAAGGACTGTGAATCAGGGAAATGCCCATTAATTGGAACCAGTGAAATAAATGGTGGTATATCCATTCAGTAATGCTCAGGGGAGGGAGGGATACATTTTATTGTATACCTTTTGGTAATTTAACAATTTTTGTGCCATGTATGTATACGCTTTACTTTTTTTTTTTTTGAGATGGAGTTTTGCTCCTGTTGCCCAGGCTGGAGTGCAGTGGTGTGATCTCGGCTCACTGCAACCTCTGCCTCCCAGGTTCAAGTGATTCTCCTGCCTCAGCCTCCTTAGTAGCTGGGACTACAGGCATGTGCCACCAGTCTTCGCTAATTTTGTATTTTTAGTAGAGACAGGGTTTCTCCATGTTGGTCAGGCTGGTCTTGAACTCCTGACCTCAGGTGATCTGCCCGCCTTGACCTCCCAAAGTGCTGGGATTACAGGTCTGAGCCACTGTGCCCGGCCTGCTTTATTGTTAAAAATAACTTTTTTTAGTTTTAAAAGTAAATTTGTAAAAAGAGGCTCTTTAAATCATTTGTGTTAGAAATGATGATAGCCCGTGTTAGACAAATGGCAGTGGCATGGATTGGAAGTATTATCAGTCAGATTTGGTGTTAGAATGATGAGCAGTGAGGAAGAGAAAGGAGTCAAAGACAACATCTATGTTTCTTCTAGTTTGGGTAACTGGATAGATAGATGGAGGTGGCATTCCACAAGATGGACTCTACTGTTTCCCATGGATCTGTCCTCAGGATTCATTCTTCATCTCCCTCTATAGAATTCTGTTATCTCATCCCATTCAATGACTTTTGATTTTACATATTTGTCAACAGTTTCCGTATCTTTCATAAACTCTAGACTACCTGGTTGTCAGATGCCCCCTGGATGTAACTTATAGCACTTATCCTTAACTAATCACAAGACCCAACCTCATAAACTTTAGATCTAAAATGAACCTTAGAAATGCCTCATGGTCCAGCCCTTTTATTTTACCAATGAAAAGCTTAAGACACAGAGGCATTATGTGACTTTTGGATTTTTCTTATAAATTTAAATAAGTTGGAGTATGAAGTTACATATTTTTGATCTCCCTACTCCTTATTTAAATAGTAAACTAAAGCATTTCTAAGCAGTGAATACTAGAACAATTTTGTCCTTTAACCACATGTGACAAGTAGGCAACATATGGGAATTAATGACAAATTGTCATCATCTCTGTGATCTCTGCCACACTGGCTTCAAAATCTCTCTAGCTGCCTAGACTCAAAACCTCAGAGACTTCTTCATTCTCTTATTCTAAGGATCTTCTCTTATCCAACACTCCACATCAACCCACTGTTGAGTGACTTTGGTTCTTTTTCTGAAACATCTTATATCCGTGTCTTTTTCTCTATCACCATTATTACAGCTGTGGTTTACATTTTCATCTCTGGATGATACCAGTGGCCTTCAAACTGGTCTTGATTTTAGGCTTTCTCTTTTTCAGTTTGCCTTTGAAACTGCAGTAGTTTTTCCTTATCCATACTTTTGCTTTCTGAAGTTTCAGTTACCCACAATTGCAGTCCAAAAATATCAAATGGAAAATTCCAGAAATAAACAATTTATATTTTAAGTTGCATGAAGCTCTGAGTAGCAGAACGAAATTTCATGTCATCCCGCTCTGTCTTACCCGGGATGTGAATCATTCCTTTGTCCAGCGTATCCTCACTGTACACTCTGCCTGCCCATTAGTTTCTTAGTAGTTGTCTCAGTTATCAGATTGAGAAAATACAGTGTACATTGGGTTCAACACTAC
Source organism: Papio anubis (assembly GCF_008728515.1). Lineage (NCBI taxonomy): Eukaryota > Metazoa > Chordata > Mammalia > Primates > Cercopithecidae > Papio > Papio anubis. The sequence continues at coordinate 38,932,430 of NC_044977.1, read as the reverse complement.
CCAGAGTTTCAGGCATCTACTGCTGGTCTTGGAATGTATCGCTGGTGGATAAGAAGGGACTAATACACAGCAAAATGTTTCTTTCTAAAACCATGGATCTTACTGTGACCTCTTATAAAATGTTCAATAACTTTTCAAAGCAGATAGATCAAAGTCCAGATTTCTTGATGGCATTCAAGGCCCTCCATGATTTCTAAATAGCCCTTGTTTCTGATTTGATTTCTGAATACACTTGCCACTGCAGCCATACCTGACTCGTCATCTTTTCCAAAATTCAAGCTGTGCTTTTCTACTAATGTGCAGTAGTTTACCTTTTTCCATCTATGTGAAGTAACTTTTCTTTTATTTTTTTGTTGATGATTTAAGTATCCTTAAAGAGCTCATTCATCTGCCATCTACTTTGGGAAGCATTTCTAGAGCAAACTTTCTTTCCCTGTACTCCCATGTCTCTGAATTTGTACCACCAATGGAATTATGTTCTCACAGTTTGCTTTCCTTTCTACTTAGTGGTATTGTGTCCATGTACCTTCCTTTATGAAGAGATAATGTATTTTTCGTTTTGGTATACTACACTAACCTTCCCTTTCCCAGTTTTTGCACATTCTCAGTGCTCAGAAAATTTTCTGGATTGAATTGAGAACTCTTTGTGACTCCTCTGCAGAACTTCAGTAATCTGAAATTGGATTAAAATCTGAGGTTAATCTGAAATTGGATTAAAATCTGAGGTAAAATCTGAGGTTAGACACCAGAGGGATTATCCACAAACATTTAAGTAATAGTGGAACAAAAGTACCCTTGAAATGTGTTATAATTCTAAATGTCATTCTGAACCTGTGACCCTTTTTCCCCCAATTTTCATATCCTATTTATTTTGCAATTTGTTACAATTGGGGCATATTTTAAAAAGTGAAACATTATACTTAATATGACTGATTTCCCAAAGGGACTAGATTATGAATGCAAAGAATTTGTTACCTGAGATAATAATGCAAGTTTTGAAACTTTTTTTTGGAAAACATATTAGAGTAGAAAAGTTGTTTTGATTTTTAAAAAATATATGCCAGCCAATTGAGGACATCACCTTTGTGTGCTTTACATTTTCTCCCACTAGAGGGCAGCAAAGATTCATAATTGAATCAGGCAATAGCTAAAAATGCTTGGGGATTACTTTTGATATACAGTTTCCAATGCTAAATTGCACAAAATGCCTTTTCCATTAATTTAAAAAACATGTTTTATTGACTTTCTGGCCAAGTGGAAACTAATCCCTAGTAAAGGCTTTTAAGTTTAGTAAAGCAAATTGTGCTATATGGCAGAACAATTTTCTTAACTTAGTTTTTGTCTTCATTTCTTATTTCATTTATTCATGCAGCAAACACGTGTTAATCTCTATTGTGCTAGGCACTGTGCTGTTCTTGAGGGTACAAAACTGAATAAGACGTAGTCCCTGCTTCAGAGAACACTGTTTCATGAAAAAAAAATTGTTTTAGTGTTTCTATACTAAATACAATGGAGTATGCAAATATGTTATAAGACATAGTAATACATAGCATGTGTTGAATGCTTGTAATATGTTAGGCACTGTTCTAAGTGTTTTGCTTCCACTATATCACTTACTATTCACATTCTAAGAAGTAAGAATTAGTATTCCCATTTTATAGGTGGGAAACAGAGGCACAGAAAAGGTTAAGTAATCTGCCACACATCACACGACATATAAATGATGGAGTCAGCATTTGAACTAAGGTGGTTTTAATACACCTGCATACTTCATCACTGTACTGCACTGTTTCCCACATAAGCTTTGTTCTCCAAAAGAAAACCAAATTGACTGGGTGTGGTGGCTCACACCTTTAATTCCGGCACTTTGGGAGGCTGAGGTGTGAGGATTGCCTGAGCCCAGGACTTGGAGGCCAGCCTGAGCAACATGGCGAGACCCTGACTCTCTGAAAGAAAAAAAAAAAAAAAATTAGGTGAATGTGGTGGCACATGTCTGTGGTCCTAGCTGCTCGGGAGGCTGAGGTGGGAGGATTGCTTGAACCTGGGAGATTGAGTCTGCAGTAAGCTGTGTTTGCACCACTGCACTCCAGCCTGGGTGGCAGAGCAAGACCTTTCCTCAAAAAAACCAATCACGTATGGAGAAATGAGACTTCTTGGAAAAATAAACAGCATCATATGAAGTAAGTGCTTTCTCTTGAGGTTTGTAATGGAGTCTCAATAAAGGTACTCTCCTTTTCCACCTGGATTATTGAACAGTTTGAGGAATAAAACAAAAGAGTTGGGTGATGGGGTCAAAATATCACACTCTGATAGAGGTCAAACTGGAGGATTTGTTAGCCAAATGATATCAAGTCCCCAAGTTAGCAGGCGCTCTCTACCTCTCCACCCCAGGAAGGCTAGGTGTGGGGTGAGCCTCACCCCCGACCTGTGCTTGCTGGGGTAGATTCCCTGGAGGAGTAGTGACGTGTGTGCTCTCCATAGGCAGTTTGCTCCCCAGAGGGAAAATGGGAGGTTCTGAGCCAAGCATGCCCAATTTACCAATAAGATAAACCACTTCGTCTCCTGTGAGCAGAGATGCCGTAATTATAGTTACCGAGCTCCTCCAGGGAAGGAAACATCCGAAGTAGTGGAGATGATGCATTCCTCCCTAATATTTCCCAACTTCTGACAGCGATTTCCTTTTTTTGAGAACGGTATTATGGTGGACAAAATAGGGGCTCCCAGAGATGTCTGCATTCTGGTCCTGGAGCTTGTAAATGTCCTGTTACATGGCAAAAGGAAATTAAGGTTGTAGATGAAATTAAGTTCACTAACCATCTGACTTTAAAATAGGAGATTATCCTTGATTATCTAGGTGGATCCAGTGTAATAAATCTTAAAAGTAGAAGAGAAATGTGAAAGAATAATAGAGGTGGCAGCACAAAGTAGCACAACTTCACAACGCAGAGGCACATATGATGATGGCATTAGTAATCTGCAAGAAGATTCAAAGGAGTTGAAAGAGTCTCAGACAGGATGAAGTAGTGTAGTTCAGTTGATTTTCTCCATTTGAAGATTCCTTGGTATTTCTGGACTGTATTATCATTAATATAGCTTACATTTCATTTTAAGAATTTACAGCCATATATATGGTATATGGCTGGATATGTGTGTATATATACACATGTATATATGTATATATGTGTGTGCATGTATATATATGTAGTTATATACGTGTGTGTATATATGTGTGTATGTGTGTGTGTGTGTGTGTATATATATTCTACTTGAAGTTAGAGCCATGTTTCCCACTTCCACGTGTATGTCCAAAAGCCTGGGCCATAAGGGGTAGACCAGTTAATAAAGCCTTGAGGGTGAGTATTCCCACCAGTAGGTACTCTCCCATCAAGAAGAGTGCTTGAAAGCCAAGTCACCGTAACCATGATAGAGTTTATTCAATACATTCATTGTTTTCGTAGAGTTTCTACTAAGTACTAAACACTGTGCTAGGTAGTTGCTGGAGTTAAATATAAATAAATAAATAAAACAGTTTTCATCCTTAAGGAGTTGTAAGTATACTTGAAAGACATGCAAGTGGATAGTTAGAACACGATATAAGATAAGTAAAAAATAAAGAAGTTTATAAGACACAATCTTCCATGGGCCCTGAGTATCCCTGTATACTCCTGGGTATACCAAGAATGAAAGCTTCTGATTTATCTCTACCTAAGCCATTCGCAGCGTTGGGTTTACAGCATGCAACCTTGAGGGTTAAGGTAATTTCTTCCCCCAAAGAATAGGCTTGCTTACTGTAAAAGTGCTGAATCTCCAACTTTAGTGTTTCTCTCCTGTAAGGCAACCTACTGCATGTGTAGGCCACGGTCCCTAACTCAATGTTGTTTTTTTCTGTGAGACTTGGAGGATGCGAGGAACTGGCATGAACATGAAGCTTTGGCTACTACTTTTGCTATAAGTAATGAAATCCTTTGTCCCTATCTAGGAATCTCATGTCTTCTGCCAAGATCCATGAACAGTAATAGGTTAATTTGTTAGCTTGTAAGTAGGGTAGAATCCTAGACCCTTCACAATCCCTGACTGTACTCTACCTTGGGAAAGTAAACTGATATTTCAGCTGAGACTTGAAGAATGAATGTGGATTTTTAGGCTGACAATAGGGTTACCCCTACCATGTCAGATAACAGAGTCAGGCAAGGCCACCATGTGAATATTTTAGCTCTCTTGTTATTTCTGACCCTTGTATGTCTACTTGGTTCATTGTTCAGTTCTTGGAAATATTGTGTATATTCTCTTTGTGCCAGATTTTTTATAGTTCATAGTTATTAGTGTGAAGGAGAGGGTATTAACAAAGACTATACGGTCTCAGATATGAGCATGAACCATCCAAAGTGTGTATGTATCAGATTCAGCTTCTTATTGTCATTTTTCAAATACCAATTTTGTTTGAGTTTTTACTTTGATACTTTTCTTTAGCTCATTTTTCAATGTGAAATTAGTTTTCCTGAACTTTTGGAATAGGGTGGGTTTTAGGAAACTTTTTCATAATATTACAGAACTCCTTCCTTTATCTGGTGTTAAAAATATAGAGACTTGTCCAGGCTCGGTGGCTCACACCTGTAATCCCAGCGCTTTGGGAGGCCGAGGCAGCCGGATCATCTGAGGTCAGGTGTTTGAGACCAGCCTGGCCAACATGGTGAAACCCCATCTCTACTAAAAATACAAAAATTAGCTGGGTGTGGTGGCAGGAGCCTGTAATCCCAGCTACTTGGCAGGCTGAGGCAGGAGAATTGCTTGAACCTGGGAGGTGGAGGTTGCAGTGAACCGAGATTGCGCCATTGTACTCCAGCCTGGGCAACAAGAGTGAAACTCCATCTAAAAAAAAAAAAAAAATAGAGTTGCTCCCTGGGATTTTCTGGCTTTGTTCACCTACCCTACTTTGGCATGGATATTCTCGTTCTTTTTTCCTATTCTGTTCAATTTTGATTGCACTCACAGCAGATTCTCTCTTTGTTCCACCCTTGTCTAGCACTCCTAGTTCTTTTTCAGCATCTCCGTCCTGGAAGACATGAACTGATAAAAGGATTCTGTTGTTATATCTGTCAGAAGGTGCCTAATTACTTCTTCATCTTTCCTACCAAACAAATGCTAATACCATCCAGGTGTTCTGGCTGTCAGTGGTTCACCACTACCCATTTGTATGTTGTGGTTTATAGGAGTACCTTGTTGTTCAATTAGTAAATAAATATTACTCATTTTTTGGTTGTTGTTTTTTTTTTTTTTTTTTTTTTTTTTACTTCGCTATGTAGTTTTTCTTTACATTTTGTGTGGGGACTTGAAAAAATGGAGAAGCTGTATTTCCACTCCTTCACATATCAAAATTTTTATCAACTATAACTATTAATATCATTAGTTCGGCCAGTATATTCCTGCTACATGTTATACCTCATGAGGTAATTTACCAAGATACTGCACCTTTACGAAAATGTCTCTTATAATCTGTTAAGATCCTATTTTCTGATTGAATCTAGGCTATCTTCTGATCTTAATTGGATTTCTCCCTTAGAAGTGCTCATGTTGATTAGCTGAGATGTATAAATACTCTTGGATATTCTATTTCTCATGATAAATTATTCATATATTCAATTCAGGTTAAGCCTTCTTTTGGGCCTACTATTTGTGCCACACAGTATGAGTTGGGTACGAGAATCAGAGAGTTGAATAAACCATAGTCCCTACACTGAGAAAGCTCAAAGGCAAGTGGTTTGCTGGCATTAGGGACCTGTCTTTACCTCTGATGATGTCAGACCCCTGACAGAAAAGGAACCTAGGCTTTTTGACTGTCAAAGCTTTATGAAAATATCTAGTGAACTTTCTGGAAGGTAGAGGGAAGTAAACTGCTGCTGAGCCTCAAATTAATATGGAGGACAATACTTTGCTTTCAGTATTGATATTGAAGATGCCTGGTGGTTACTAAGGATTTGTCATCCTAAAATGTGGTTGGGTACGGGCATTTACTGACATAAATTTTTCCTAAGAAGTGTTTTCAACCAGAGTAAGTTTAACAGTCTGGTTTAAGGGTCTCCGAAGCCCACACGTGTAAATGGCCAGCAGCTTCTTCAGGGAGTTCTCCGTGGTAGTGTGTTTGAGTCAGAGCTCATTCCACTGACATGGAGCTGATGCAGTGTAATCCCTGGGAAGTGTCCAAAAAAGTACAGTGCTAATGACTGAAGGTGAAATACTTGATGTGCTAACATTTTGCTGAGGATTTTTGCATCTATGTTAATGAGGGATATTGATATGAAGTTTTCTCTTTTCATTGTGTCTCTGCCAGATTTTTCTATCAAGCTGATGCTGCCTTCATAGAATTAGTCAGGGAGGAGCTCCTACTCCTCGATTTTTTTTTGAATAGTTTCAGCAGAATTAGTATCAGTTATTCTTTGTATGTCAGTAGAATGCATCTGGTCTAGGGCTTTTTATGGTTGGTAGGTTCCTTATTATTGATGCAATTTTAGAAGTTGTTATTGCTCTATTCACAGTTTCAGTCTCTTCTGATTCAATCTTAGGAGTTCATGTGCTTCCAGGAATTTATCCATTTCCTCTAAATTTTCTAACTTGTGTGCATAGGGTTGTTCATAGGAGTCTCTGAGAATCTTTTGTATTTCTGTGGGATCAGTTGTAATACTGTCTTTGCCGTTTCTGATTGCGTTTATTTGGATCTTCTCTTTTTTTTTTTTTTTGTTAATCTAGCTAGCAGTCTATCAATCATATTTATTTTTTGAAGAACCAACTTTTTGTTCCATTGATCTTCTGTATGGATTTTTGCATGTCAGTTTCATTAAGTTCTTCTCAAATTTAATTGTTTCTTCTTTTCTTCTGCTCGCTTTGGGGTTGGTTTTTCCTGTTTTACTTTTCTTTCTTTTTTTTTTTTCTGTAGTGCCTTAGGCACAAAGTTAGGTTGTTAATATGAGATCTTTCTAACTTCTTGATGAAGGTGTTTAGGGCTGTAAAACTTTCCTCTTAACATTGTTTTAGCTGCATCCCAGAGATTTTGGTAAGTTGTGTGTCTATTATCATTAATTTCAAGGAATTTAAAAATGTCTGCCTTAATTTCAGTGTTCCCTCAGCAGTTATTTAGAAGTTAAGTTGTTTAATTTCCGTGTATTTGTGTAGTTTTGAGAGATCTTCTTGATATTGATTTCCGTTTTGTTTTTTTGTTTTTTTTTTCACCATGGTCCACAGAGTGTTCCTGGTATGATTTTATTTTTTTTGAATTTATTGAGATTTTCTTTATGACTGAGCATGTGTCAATCTTAGAATATGTTCCATGTGCAGATGAGAAAAATGTATATTCTGTGGTTGTTGGGTGGAGTATTCTGTACCTGTCTATTAGGTCCAATTGATCAAGTGTCAAGTTTAAGTCCAGAGTTTGTTAATTTTCTGTCTCAGTGATTCATCTAACATTGTCAGTGGGGTGTGGCAGTCTCCCATGATTGTTGTATAGTTGTCTAAGTCTTCTGTATGCCAAGAAGAACTTGTTTTACAAATCTTGGTGCTCCAATGTTGAGTGGGTATATATTTAGGAGAGTTAAGTCATCTTGTTAGATTGTACCCTCTATCATTATGTAATGCCCTTCATTGTCCTTCTTAACTTTTTTACTTATTTATTATTAAAATTTTTAAAAATTTACTTTATTTCAGTAGGGTTTTGGGGGAACAGGTGGCATTTGATTACATAAATATGTTGTTTAGTGGTGATTTCTGAGATTTTGGTACACCCATCACCTGAGCAGTGTACATTGTACCCAATGTGTAGTATTTTATCCCTTGCCATCCCCCACCCTTTCCCCCAAGTCCTCAAAGTCCAGGGTATCATTCTTACACATTTGCGTCCTCATAGCTTAGCTCCCACAGATGAGTAAGAACATATGATATTTGGTTTTCCATTCCTGAGTTACTTCACTTAAAATAATCGTCTCCAATTCCATCCAGGTTGCTATGTATGTCATTATTTCATTCCTTTTTATGGGCCAGTAGTACTCCATGGTGTGTGTGTGTGTGTGTGTGTGTGTGTGTGTGTGTGTATAACATTTTCTTTATCTACTCATTGATTGATTGATGGGCATTTGGGCTAGTTCTATATTTTTGCAATTGCAGATTGTGCTGCTATAAACATGCATGTGCAAGTACCTTTTTCATATAATGACTTCTTTTCTTCTGGGTAGATACCTACTAGTGGGATTGCTGGATCAAATGGTAGATCTACTTTTACTTTTGTAAGGAATCTCCACACTGTTTTCCATATTGTCCTTCTTAATTTTTATTGCTTTAAAGTCTGTTTTATATGATATAAGAATAGCAACTCCTGCTCTTTTTTACTTTCCATTTGCATGTTAGATCTTACTCTACCCTTTTACTTTGAGCCTGTGGGTGTCATTACATGTGAGATAGGTCTCTTGAAAACAACAGATAGTTGAGTGCTGTCTTTTTATTCAGTTTGCCACTTTTGTCCTTTAAGTGGGGCTTCTGGCCCATTTACATTCAAGGTTAGCATTGATATGTATGGTTTTGATCCTGTCATCATATTGTTAGCTGGTTGTTATGTAGACTTGATTAAGTAGTTGCTTTATAGTACCTGTGGGCTAGGTGCATAAGTGTGCTTTTGTGGTCGCGGGTGTTGGATTCCATGTTTAGTACTCCCTTAAGGACTTCTTGTAAGGCTTATCTTGTTGAAACATGTTCCCTCAACATTTGCTTGTCCTGACAGAATTTTATTTCTCCTTCACTTATGAAGCTTAGTTTGGTGGGATATGAAATTCTTGGTTGGAATTTGTTTTCTTTAAGAGTGCTGAAAATAGGCCCCCATCTCTTCTGGCTTGTAAGTTCCTGCTGAGAGGTCTGCTGCTAGTCTGACCGGGTTCCCCTTGTAGGTGTCCTGACCTTTCTCTTTAGCTATCTTTAAGACTTTTTCTTTTTCTTCCTCCCCCTCCAACTTGGACTTTTTCTTTTGCGTTGACCTTGCTGAATTTGATGACGCTGTTCTTTGGGGATGGTGACTTGTATAGTGTCTGGTCAGGGTTTTCTGTATTTCATGTATTTGCACGTCAACCTGTCTAGCAAGATTAGGGAAATTTCCATGGATTGAATCGTCAAATATGTTTTCCAAGTTACTTATTCTCTCTCCTTCTCTCTTAGGAATATCAGTGAGTCATAGATTTGGTCTCTTTACATAATCCCTTGTTTCTCAGAGATTTTGTTCATTTTTTTAAAGTTCTTTATTTTTGTCTGACTGAGTTTATTTGAAGAACTGAGGCAGGAAAATAGGGTCCAAAGGCAGGGAACATAAAGCCGATTCACAATTCAGCTATAACAGGAAATATCCTCTCCAAAGGGCATACTCCGTAAATGACTTTGTAACTGTAACTTTACTTCATCCTTTTCATTTACATAGGGCATACCCCAAGTAGAGAGTATTGAAACTCACAAAAATTCTGTAACAGGGCCTTTGAGCCCCTTTACTCAGGCCCACTCCCACACTATGGAGTGTACTTTCTCCTTTTCAATAAAACCCTTCATTCCTTCCTTGCTTTGTGTATTTTGTCTGATTCTTTGTTCAAGATGCCAAGAACCTGGACACCATCCACCATGAACAGAACTGGTCTTCAAGCTCTGAGATCTTTTCCTCAACTTGCTCTATTCTGCTGTTAACACTTCAGATTGTATTATTATATTATTTTAAGGAAGTTTTCAGCTCAAGAAGTTCAGTTTGGGGTTTTCTTAAAATGGCTATTTCATCTTTCAGCTCTTGAACCATTTTATTGGATTGTTTGGCTTCCTTGGATTGAGTTTCAACTTTCACCTGGATGTTGATGAGCTTCCTTGCCATCCAGATTCTGAATTCCATGTCTGTTACTTCAGACATTTCAGATTGGTTAAGAACCATTGCTAGGAAGCTAGTGGGCTCATTTGGAGGTAGGGGGACACTCTGGCTTTTTGAATTGCCAGATTTCTTGCGCTGATTCTATCTCACTGGGATGGTTTTTATTTCTTAACTGTGGTGTACATTTGAGTACACAGTCAGTTGGCTTCATTTATGGAAGTTTTCGGAGGGCTAAAACTTTGTACAGGGTCTTTGTTAAATTCTTGCTCTTAGTTTCACAGGTGGGAGAATTAGTTTTTTGACATTGTCACGATCCAGTAGGTGACGCTTGAGAAAATGGGCACCAGGTTGTTACTCAGCCACGCATCTTCTTTGTGTATCCTCACATTTGCACCTGTGTTCTGTGGTACGAGAGGGAGAGAGGTGACCTCACCAGCTCCACTCTTGAGCCTTGGGGGAGCCACCTCCCATCATTGGCACTGTGCCCACAATTTGGTTGTTGTTGTTATTAGGTCTTTTGGGTGGCGAGGCTCCCTCCAGAAGAGGTCTAGTAGGGAGTTAGGCCACACCCCTATCGGACAAGCCCTGTGGAAGGAGGTATACCTAGGTTCCACACCAGCCTGTGAACCTGTGCAACTCAGCCCTTTCTGCTTTCTGAGAATGTGGGCTCCTCCCCAGCTCAAGGGCTGGGCACAGATCCTGTCTTAGCAGTCTGGAGCTACTGGCCACAACCCTGGAACACCAGGACCTGCTTGTGGCTTCCTCCTCCAGGCCCTCAGGGCTGGGTTCTGGGTGCACCGAGGGATATGAAGGGCTTACAAACTGCCAGAATGCACTCAGGTGAAGCAAGGGACCCAGGTTGGGCAGCAGAGCCTGCACGCTTCTGCAGGGCAGCCAGGGAGGAGCCCTGGAAGGTTTGGCTGGCAGGCAAGACTGCAGGACAGATGTGCCCCAGTCCCATGTGGAAGCAAGCCCTGCTTTCTTCCCGGTGATTAGCTGGGAGATTCGAGAGGGAGATGGGCAGCCTGAGGTGGGAGTGGGTGCTTATGGCTGTGCTCCACTGGAACTACCCCACACATGCTTGCTGCAGGTCCATTTCTGTCTAATCTCTGGGGAAATGCCCCTGCTAGCTCAAGCATTCGTGAGGGATGTGGGGTCTCCTGCAGCTAGGATCCCAGAGGTCCGTGGTGCAAGTGGGAAGTCCCCCATCCTCTTCACTCACCCTTTCCCTAAGCGCGGTTCGAGGCAGGAAACCAGTCCTAGCATTCAGGCACCCCACATGAGATTCCCAGCTTCCCGAAAGCTTCCTTACCTTCAGCCTCAGTGTTTGTGCCTTTTCACCATCCACATTTGGTGTCTTCTCTCCAAAGATCTGTTCAAATTATGTTGGTTTAGACAAAATCCTTGTCTTTCTCTGTAGGAGCAGCACTTCCTGGCTGTATCTAGTTGTCCATCTTGCCCACTCCTCTTATTTTTATACTTTTAAAACTTTTTTGTTAAAAACTAAGACACAAACACACACATTAGCCTAGGCCCACACAGAGTCAGGATCACCAATATCACTGTCTTCCACATCCATACTTTGTCCCACTGGAAGATTGTCAGGGGCAGTAACACACAGGGAGCTGTTATCTCCTGTGATAACAATGCCTTCTTCTAGAATACCTCCTGAAAGGCCTGTCTGAGGCTGTTTACATTAAATTAAAAAATAAATAAATAGAAGTGTACTCTAAAATAATGATCAAAACATAGTATGATAAATACATAAACAATTACCTTAATAGTTTATCATTAGCAAATACTATGTACTGCACACAATTGTATGTGCTATATTTTATATGACTAGCAGAGCAGTAGGTTTGTTTACACAAACTGGTGAATAATGTGTTCCACTAAGATGTTACAATGGCTACATGTCTCTAGGCGATAGGAATTTTTCAATTCTATTATAGCTTATAGGACCACTATCATATATGAGGTCTGTTATCTGAAACATCATTATGTGGTACATGACTCTGTGTGTGTGTGTGCGTGCCCATGTGTATGTAGGTGTGTGTCATCTTTGTGGTAAGAGTGTTTGTTCTATAGATCAATTAGGTCAGTTATTCCCAGGAGGGATAGGAAAGGAGGTGGGAATAAATTACTACATAGAAATAGTCTGGCCAGGTGCAGTGGCCGATGCCTGTAATCCCAGCCCTCTGGGAGGCCGAGGCGGGAGGATTACTTGAGCCTTGGGTAACATGGCAAAACCCTGTCACTACTAAAAATGCATAAAAATAGCTGGGCATGGTGGCATGCTCCTGTAGTCCAAGCTGCTCATGAGGCTGAGATGGGCTGAGCCCACGAAGTCGAGGCCGCAGCAAGATCGTGCCACTGCACTCCACCCTGGGCAACAGGATTGAGATGCTGTCCACGCTCCCCACAAAAAAGAATTAGTCTAGGAAGATAAGTATCTGGAGCAATCAATGAAAGAACCCACAGCTTATGGTGCTATACTTGAATAAGTGGTCAATTTAGTCTGCTTGATTATAGTTTTGTCCTAAAATATAGCCCTAAGAATTGATTTTAAGTCTATATAATCTTTACTAGTATTTTTCTTTTTATACTCCCTTGAGACAAAAGAACTTTTTTGTTTGTTTTATATTTGAAAACCCTACTTTTTATGTAGATTTAGTCATAGAAGCATATACTAAGTTCATGGTTTTAGAGAAAGTTTACCCTCCTAGATTCTTCCCTTAAGATTTCAGTAAAGTTTAGTTTTTTGTTGTTAAAAATATTTGAACATACAAACACTAAAGACTAAACACAAACTGAATTTGATATTGCAACCAATGAAACTTACAGTGACATTAATCTGAAATATTTAATGATGAGCATGATTGCTATTGAACTTTATGAAATTTAAAGATAAATATTGAAATTTGATGTAATTTATCTGTGGAAGAATAGTATAGATGTAACCCATAAAACATGTTATTGTATTGATTGTAAGGATGTTATCGAGGATAGTTCATTATGTATTATTTTCTGTATGAATACTCATGGAAGATTTTTCTCTATTCTTATAACCTGTAATAGTTCTGCTGGTTATAAACTATTGTTTTGTTTACCTTTTAGAGACTCTGTATTTTATAACCGATCATATTCCTCTTCGCATTGCCTGCCAGGAAGCTCAGAGCCAGACTTCTGGCTAATCTGTAGTTAAGTGTGGAGGATATTATGACATAAAGTATATGTCCTAACTTCACATTTTATCTTACTTTTATGTTGCCACTTTTTCTTACCTATTACATTTTACAACTTATTATATTCATTTTAGTTTTTGGTAAGCCATTAAATTTCAATTAGCAAGAGGTCTGAATAAAGTGAACATAAATAATTACAAATGGAAGGTGTTTACATAGTCAGATTTCAGGACTGGAGCTAACTATAGGCAAACTAAATGAAGCAGGAAGTTTCTCTATCTGAGGATCTCAGGATTCTGAATGTAGGAGGGATTAGAAGGTTAGGCTTTATAATTTCTCACATTGGAGTTTCCTACATTTCAGGTTGTCTGGGTACTGTGACCTCAAACTCCCTTTTTTCCCTATTCTTCATTCTCACTGCTTACCTTGGCTTCACAGGCCTAGAAGTGTTTCTTGTCCCAAAGGAGGTTTCTTGTCCCAAAATATATTTCATAAATTTCCACCAGACACAGATTTATTTGGACAAGCAAATACCCATGGAAGGAGTAAGATTTTAATCTTCCTACCTGTCATCACAAGTAGGTGTGAGTAAGTAACAGCATCATAAAACTGAAAGGGTCTTTAGAAATCCCAGACAACTCTCATTTTATAAGTAAGAAAATTGAGGCTGCATGTGGTAAAGCAATGTGCCAAAGGGCATACAGTTTGTAATTGCTGAAAACCAGGACTAGAATTCCTGAATACAAATCCAGCGTATGTTAGAAAACGGCTTTTTAAAAGAACTGTAAGACATGGGACAGTTCTTTACATCTTTGTGTATATTTAGTCCATGCTTAGTATATATAAAATACTCTACCAAAGGACTGTCACCTTTGGAGCTGGTACGGACCCACGCTGCCCTTGTGGATTCTGTATTCACCTAGGTATTATGGTCATGATAATGATCGAGTAGAGCACAAATAAACAGAATGGGAAAAAGAATATCTGGAACAAGAAGCAATAAAAAGTAGAGGGAAAAGAAGTAAAGGATAAGATTATGAGGAGAGGCAAGGCAGATGGAAAGATAGAGACGAAAGTAGAAGTAAAAGAAATAGGAGAATAAAAATGAGCAGATGAGAAACAGATGAAAAATGGGATTGTGAGGATGAAAAGTAAGAAGGAGATAATAAATAATAAAATATGAAAGATATGAAAAATACTCCTTAGACAGTCAAATGCTCAATCAGCTGTTGTAAATAACAGGTGAAACAACACATTACACAATTAGTGTTTAAAAACATTGAGTATTCATTTTACTTTCTAAGTTACTGAGAGGCACCAATATATTGCCCTAAAATGAAAATTAATACATTGAAAAAAAATTAAATAAACCCTGAAACTTTTTGGGTAAAATTTTAGTAGGAGGAAATTCATTAATATATTAATAGATTTTTTGATTTGCAGGGAATTAGTTAAACTGGGATAAAAAGCAACTGTCACCCTGGGTCTGGGCTATCTTTCTTTAAAGATGCAAATTAAGCATGGACTTTCAAATAGTACTTAGGATAGGAAAGTTACAATTAGCTGCTATAATAATTGTGCTCTTTGGTTCTTTCTTTGTTTCACAGTGGCTTTAATTAAAGGTCTAGTTATGTAGGAAAGTCACATTAATTATTCATCTGCAAACATTTACATAGACTTCCCTGTTCCCCTTCAATAAATTATCAACTTCACATCTCCATAATTTAATCAAAATGACTAAAAATACACCATCTCAGGCTTTTGCCCCTCCCCTCTGGGCTTTGTCTCTACAATGTTACTTGTTCTTGCAGAAGACATCCCACTGTTATTAAGAAATAAGAGAAGAAAATCTGTCGGCTGAAATTGTATGGATAGTGTTTACTTTTTTGCACACTGTCATATTGATTGGTACAAAGCTGTGGTTTGCAAATGTCCATATTTTTTTTTTGAGTAACATGAGAGGGATCATAGAATTGTGGTATTATTAAAAGCCAATATGATGCTAGAATATATTAATAGAAGCATATTCAAGAATAAAGAAAAAATGTTTCCCATAATCCTCAGAGTGTAAAGAATCAAAGCTTCCATTACTAAGCACAGAAAAATTATAAAAGGGAAACTTCTAGGAGTTTCAGCTAAACAGTTTAGGAGTCATATGTAACATTAGAAATATGGTTTAAGAAAAATTGCCTATGGAGGCAGATATGCAATTTGATAGATAAATAATTACTTAGTAGGGTTGCAATTTGACCTAACCCTTTTAAATTTCCTTCCAACTTTTATTTTAGGTTCAAGGCAGTACATGTGCAAGTTTGTTACATGGGTAAATTGCATGTTGCTGGGGTTTGGTGTACAAATTATTTCATTACCCAGGTGGTGAGTGTAGTACCTGATAAGTAGTCTTTTGATCCTTACCCTCCTCATACCCTCCACTCTTAGGTAGGCCCTCGTGTCTTTTGTTCCCTTTTTTTTGTATCCACGTGTATTCACTGTTTAGCTCCCACTTACAAAAGAGAACATGTGGTATTTGATCCTTAATTAATTTGCTTAGAATAATGACTTCTAGCTGCATCCATGTTGCTGCAGGGGACATGATTTCATTCTTTTTTAAGGCTGCATAGTATTCCATGGTATATATGCATCACATTTTGTTTATCCAGTCCACCACTGATGGGCATCTAGGTTGATTCCTGTCTTTACTATTGTGAATAGCACTTCAATGAATACACATATGCATGTATCTTTATGAAAGAATGATTTACATTCCTTTGGGTATATACCCAATAATGGGATTGCTGGATTGAATGGTAGTTCTCTCTTAAGTTCTTTGAGAAAACTCCATACTGCTTTCCACAGTGGCTGAACTAACTTACGTTCCCATCAACAGAGTATAAGCATTCCTTTTTCTCTGCAGCTTCACTAACATCTGTTATTTTTTAACTTTTTTTTTTTTTTGAGACGGAGTTTCACTCCTGTCACATAGGCTGGAGTGCAATGGTGTGATTTCAGCTCACTGCAACCTCCTTCTCCTGAGGTTTAAGTGATTCTCCTGCCTCAGCCTCCCGAGTAGCTGGGATTACAGGTACCTGCCACCACACCTGGCTAATTTTTTGTATTTTTAGTAGAGACGGGGTTTCACCATGTTGATGAGGCTCGTCTTGAACTCCTGACCTCAGGTGATCTGCCCACTTCGGCCTCCCAAAGTGCCAGGATTACAGGCATGAGCCACCCCGCCTGGCCTATTTTTTTTAACTTTTTAATAATTGTCATTCTGATTGGTGTGAGATGGTGTCTCACTGTGGTTTTGATTTGTATTTCTTTAATGATTAGTGATGTGAAGCATTTTTTCACGTGCTTTTTGGCCACTTGTATGTCTTCTTTTGAGAAATGTCTGTTCACTTCTGTTCTGTCCTTTGCCCATTTTTAATTGGGGTTATTTGTTTTTTGCTTGTTGATTTGTTTAAATTCCCTATAGATTCTGGATACTAGATCATTGTCAGATGCATAGTTTGTGAATATTTTCTCCTATTCTATAGGTTGTCAGTTTACTCTGTTGATAGTTTTGTTTGCTTTGCAGAAGCTCTTTAGTTTTGTTAGGTCCCATTTTTCAATTTTTCTTTTTGTTGCAATTGCTTTTGGAG
The DNA here is from genome assembly GCF_008728515.1 of Papio anubis. Lineage (NCBI taxonomy): Eukaryota > Metazoa > Chordata > Mammalia > Primates > Cercopithecidae > Papio > Papio anubis. The sequence continues at coordinate 38,915,730 of NC_044977.1, read as the reverse complement.
TCTTCATCATGAAATCTTTGCCAGGGCCTATGTCCAGAATGGTATTTCCTAGATTTTCTTCTAGGGTTTTTATTGTTTTAGGTTTTACATGTAAATCCTTAATCCATCTTGAGTTAATTTTTGTAAATGGTGAAAGGAACGCATCCAACTTCAATCTTCTGCATATGGCTAATCAGTTATCCCAGCACCATTTATTGAACAGGGAGTCCTTTCCCCTTAGCTTGTTGTGGACTTTGTCAAAGATTAGACAGTTGTAGGTATGTGGCTTTATTTATGGGTTCTCTAACCTGTTCCATTGGTCATGGTCTCTGTTTCTGTACCAGTACCATGTTGTGCTGGTGTTCCATTGGTCATGGTCTCTGATTGTGTACCAGTGCCGTGCTGTTTTGGTTAATGTATCCTTGTAGTATAGTACTTGACGTCAGGTAGTGTGATGCCTCTGGCTTTGTTCTTTTTCCTTGAGATGACTTTGGCTCCTCAGGCTCTTTTTTGGTTCCATATGAATTTTAGAATAGTTTTTTTGAGTTTTATGAAAAATGCCTTAGTTTGATAGGAGTAGCATTAAATCTGTAAATTGCTCTGGGCTGTATGGCCATATTAATAATATTGATGTTTTTCTAGTCATGAACATGGAATGGTTTTTCATAGGTTTGTGCAATCTCTGATTTCTTTCAGCAGTGTTTTGTAATTCTTGTTGTAGAGATCTTTCATCTCACTGGTTAGCTGCCTTCCTAGGTATTTTATTCTCTTGTGAATGAGATTGCATTCTTGATTTGGCTCTCTGCTTGGACGTTATTGGTACATAGAAATGCTACTGATTTTTGTACATTGATTTTGTATCCTGAAACTTTGCTAAAGTTATTTGTAAAATCTAGGAGCCTTTGGACAGAGACTTTGGGGTTTTCTAGGTATAGAATCATATCATTTGTGAAAAGAGAGAGTTTGACTTCCTCTCCTTTCTATATGGCTGCCTTTTATTTCTTTCTCTTGCTTGATTGCTCTGGCTAGGACTTCCAGTGCTATGTTGAATAGGAGTGGTGAGAGTAGGCATTCTTGTCTTGTTCCAGTTCTAAGGGGGGAATTCCCCCACCTTTTGCCCATTCACTGTGATGTTGGTTGTGGATTTGTCATAGATGGCTCTTATTTTGAGGTATATTCCTTTGATGCTTGGTTTGTTGAGGGTTTTTAACATGAAGAGATAATTGAATTTTATAAAAAGTTTTTATGCATCTATTGAGATGATCATTTGGGTTTTGTTTTCAGTTCTGTTTATGTGATGAATCACATTTGTTGATGTGTGTATATTGAATCAATCTTGCATCCCAAGAATAAAGCCTACTTGATCACGGTGGATTAGCTTTTTGATGTGATGCTGGATTGGGTTTGCTAGTATTTTGCTGAGGATTTTTGCATCTATGTTCATGAGGGATATTGGCTTGAATGTTTTTGTTTGTTGTTGTGTCTCTGCTAGGTTTGGTATCAGAATGATGCTAACTTCATAGAATGAGTTAGGGAGGAGTCCTTCTCTTTGTTTTTTTTTGGAATAGTTTCGGTAGGATTGGTACCAGATCTTCTTTTATGTCTGGTAGAATTTAGCTGTGAATATATCTGGTCCAGCGTTTTTTCTGGTTGGTAGGTTTTTTATTACTGATTTAATTTTAGAGCTAATTATTGGTGTCTTCAAGGTTTCAATTTCTTTCTGGTTCAATCTTGGGATGTTGTATATTGCCAGGAATTTATCTGTTTCTTCTAGGTTTCCAAGTTTGTGTGCAAAGGTGTTCAAAGTAGTTCCTGAGGAATTTTTGTATTTACATGAGGTCTGTGGTAATGTCCCATTTGTCATTTCTGATTGTGTTTATTTGGATCCTCTTCTTTCTTTATTTGTCTAGCTAGTGGTATATCTATCTTACTTATTCTTTTGAAGAACCATCTTTTGGTTTTGTTGATTCTTTGTATTTTTTTTGCATCTCCATTTCATTCATTTCAGCTTTGATTTTGGTTATTTCTTTTCTTTTGTTTGCATTGGTATTGGTTTGCTCTTGTTTTTCTAGTTCCTCTACGTCTGCTGTTGGGTTAATTTGAGATCTTTCTAACTTTTTAATATGGGTGTTTAACACTATAAACTTTCCTCTTAACACTGCTTTAACTGTGTCCCAGAGATTTTGCTATGTTGTATCTGTACTGTCATTATTTTCAAAGAATTTGTTGATTTCTGCATTGATTTTATTGTTTACCCAAAAGTCATTCAGGAGTAGATGGTTTAATTTCCATGTAATTGTATGGGGTTGAGAGAACTTTTTGGTATTGATTTCTTTTTTTATTGCACTGTGGTCCATGAATGTAGTTTGTGTGATTTCTATTTTTTAAAATTTGTTGAGAATTGCTTTATGGTCAAATATGTCATCGGTTTTAGAGTATGTGCCAAGTGCAGATGAGAATGTATATTCTGTTGTTGTTGGGTGGAGTGTTCTGTAGATGTCTGTTAGGTCCATTTGGTCAAGTGTCAAGTTTAGGTTCCAAATATCTTTGTTAGCTTTCTACCTTGATAATCTGTCTAATATTATCAATGTGGTGTTGAAATCTCCCACTATTATTGTATGGTTATTTAAGTCTATTTGTAGGTCTCTAAGAGCTTGTTTTATAAATCTGGGTGCTCCAGTGTTGGGTTCATATATATTTAGGTGACCTAACTCTTAAAGTTACATTGGCAAGCAATTAAAGGAGTCATAAAAGATGGTAGTGGGAAAAATATGGATATTGTAGTATTAGCTGGATCTGAGTTCAAATCTCAACTTTGGTATTTAGTATTGCTCTGATTTGGGGACAGTTTCTGATTTTTAAAAAGGCGTATTTGTTAATCTTGATAGATAATGCCTTAGCTCAGGATCATTTTCTTGCAACAAAGAGAATCCAACTCAAGCTAGATTAAATGTAGTGAACTTACTGTACGGAAACAAAGAAATCTCATGGAAGACATGTGCTAAATATAGCCAGATCTTATGGAAATTGGAAAGATTTTAGGCAACTTTTCTTTTCTTGGAAGATTCTCCTAGAGTCTCTTATTTTTGCTTCCTGTATAAGACTTGTATTTCCTGAAGAAACTAAAGAATACCTAAATAAGTAGAAAGACATTCCATGTTTGTGAATCAAAAGACCTAATATTTTTAAGATGGCAATCCAAATCAACCTAGAGATTCAACACAATCTCTATCAAAATTCCAGCTGTTTTGTTTTTGTTGGGCACAAATTGACAAGCTCTGAAATTCATATGGATATCATGGAGGCTCAGAGTAGCCAAAACAATCTTGAAAAAGAAAAATGAAGTGGGAAGACTCACACTTACTGATTCCAAAACTTACTATAAAGCTAAAGGAATCAAGACAATGTATCTCTGGCATGATGATGGACATATAGATCAATGGAATATAATTGAGAGTTCAGAAATTATATATATGCTCATATATATGGTCAGTTTATTTTTGACAAGGATGTCCAATTATTCAATGGGAAAAGAATAGTATTTTCAACAAATGGTGCTGGGACAACTATATATCCAAATGTAAAATAATGAAGTTGGACCCCTACCTCACACCATATACAAAAATTAACTCAAAATTGATCAAAAGCTAAATATAAAAGCTAAAACTATAAAACTCTTAGAAGGGATAATAGGTCTAAATCTTCATGGCCTTGGATTAAGGAATCTTTCTTAAATATGACACCAAAAGCACAGGCAACAAGAAATAATAGATAATTTGGACTACATCAAAACTAAAAATATTTGTGCATTAAAGGACAGTATCAAGTGAAAAGATGACACACAGAATGGGAATAAATAATTACAAATTATGTGAGTAGGCCTGTGGCCATGGTCATTTGTGCCCATTTTGCCTCTTAGCTCTTTCTAGTCTTTCAGGACTTCATCCTCCTCTCAGAATTTTTTTTCTAGTTATTTCATAGAAGCTGTATGATTCTGGTGTTTCACATGTGCTCATGGATACTTCTATCTGTGTTATTTCACTCTTGTGTAAGCCTCCTAACGCAAGCCACCAGGGAGAAACATTTCTCCCAACAGCTTTTTTTGAGGATGCTACTCAAGTGGGTATTGCTGTTCTCTACCTACTGTAGGCCAAAAGTATGTTCATGGTAGGGTTGGAGGAAAGGGAAAATAATCTCTGTGATTTTGTATTGCACATGATCACTTGGACAGAAAAGTAGCTATGTTATGGTCAGAGCCTCTTGTCATGCATATACTTCCCTTAGCCTTTTCCCCTAATACTGCTCTTGGAGGAATTTGAACCCATCCACCAGTATAAACATGGAGAGAAATGGCACAGCATCTTGATCATTGTCCCCAATTTCCTCTTGTCTTTATTCCACAGGTGCCTCTATACTACTCTATATTCACTTAGGAAAAAAATTCAAAACCCCAAAACCCAAACCTAAACAAAGCAAACATCATCAATAACAAAAAACAAAAAAGGGATGAATAAAAGACATGCACATAAACTCTAAATGTAGATACTTGAATGTTACCTGCATATCAGAAGATGTGATCCTTAGCTGTTCAGATAGAACACAATTTTAAAAATCATCTTAAAGTAATTAAATTTTGAGACTGCACAAAATATCCTTAATCGGTAGTTATTTTGGTGTGCTTGCTTAGTCACTTCAACTCCCATCACTTTATACATTCTTCCATTATGTATTTCAACTATATATCAATATTCTAATTAGAACAATATTATAATACATTATTTCAGACATAGGTATAATTACCAGCAATTCCTATATGCAGGCACCCAGGAAAAGTGGTAAGTCCTTTTGGTTGAAGATTCATTTATTTTTGTTTTCAGTTTTCAAAAGAGTAAGGAAAAAACACATCTGAAATTCTTGCTGAGGGCCTGGGATTAAAAATCATATAATCTGCTTTAGTCTTGAAGAACTGTGATAAAGGGAGTAAAGCATGAGCTCTAAAGTCTAGAACATCTGAATTCCAACTTCATTTCTTATGTATTCTTGATCAAGTTTGTGAGCTTCAGTTTCCTCCTTTGTAAACAGAATATATTTCCCAATGTTAAGGAGATGCTGCAAAGTGCCTAGCACCTAGTAGGGGCTCAACAGATGTTAGTTCCTCCTACCCATTGCTTTTTCTTACAGGGTTGTCTCATACTCGAGTGAATCATTGCTATATGGGAGTTTTAGAACTGGGAAGAAATAGGTTTCAATTTTTATTGCCATGACAACAGAATTCAAGAAGTAAAAAATTTTCTCCTGAAACAGTGAACAACTGTTAACAAAGTAGCACCTTTTTAATTGGTGGCAAGTATGTGATTTTTTTTCCCTTTTTGCTTCAACTAGTTTTCCTAATTTTATTTGTTTATTCTGAAAGGACCAAAAAGAGAAGTTGGTTTTTGAATTTCTACTTACTGTGAAAATGTTAACAGTAATATCTAGCACTTTTATATCACTTACACTGCTGCTTGCAGGATATTGTGGAGGGTACCTGGGGTTTTATTATTATCTGAAATTAGGCCTTTCCATAACCAATATATGTATTTGTCAGATGTCTTTAAGCCATAATTATACTATATTCATAAAATGTCAAAGACTACAATGGTCATGTAGTATTTCCTTCACCCTCTCAAGAGGCTCATTTCCAAAAGGATTTTTCTACTTGTTGTTTCAAAATACCTAATGTTGACTCAATTAATTTCCATGGCAATATATTTCAGTCACTCATTTTTTTTTTTTGTGGTCTTGATTACCAACCCAGCCTACTAAAATGTAAGCGTGTTGTCTCTCCTCTCTCTACCAAAGATATAGAAAATAACCATTGTCGACCAGGCGCAGTGGCTCACGCCTGTGATCCCAGCACTTTGGGAGGCTGAGGTGGGCGGATCACAAGGTCAGGAGATCGAGACCATCCTGGCTAACATGGTGAAACCCCATCTCTACTAAAAATTCAAAAAATTTAGCCGGGTGTAGTGGTGGGCACCTGTAGTCCCAGCTATTCGGGAGCCTGAGGCAGGAGAATGGCGTGAACCCCGGGAGGCGGAGTTTGCAGTGAGCCGAGATTGTGCCATTGCATTCCAGCCTGGGCGGCAGAGCGAGACTCCGTCTCAAAAAAAAAAAAAAAAAGAAAAAAAAAAAGAAAATAACCATTGTCACTCATAAATCATACCTTTATATGCTCTAATTACATGCTTTACTTAAGAAAGACTCTTAAGTTATGATCTCTTTTTTTAGAATAAAGAAACCATTGTCCTTTTATCATGTGAGTCAGTACGAAGCTATTTTAAAATACTGTTCTGCTTAAAGCTTATTTTTAAAAAGTTACTTTGAAAGCTAGAGTCCTCAAAAGCAGTTTGGCAGAGATCAGTAAATAAATTATTTACTGAAAAATTTCTTATTAGAGAGAAGAACTGAATGACAGAGAAACGTGTTGCCAGTAAAATTACTTCCTTCTCATTGATAAAGGACCACTACAGATATGGAAGTCGTGCTGGTAGCATGCAAATGTGAAATGGCCTAATGTTCTTTGGGCTTTTGATAAGTACTTGGAGCAGAAAATAATTTTTCTCTTGTGCAATTATAGAGAGGAATTTATTAGTCAGATAAGAAAGAAGCTAAAAGAAGTGCTAAGAATGGAACTGTGGCAGAGATTGCTAGCTGCCCACCTAATATCCATTTTCTCTTTTTCTTTGCTATGACGTTTTCATGGGGGCAATAATGTACTCAAGTTTAAAATATTACATTTCCAAGCCTCCCTTATAGATAGAAGTGGACAGATTAATATGGTTTAGGTCAATGATATAAACAAATGGAAGTTTATAGTTAGGACCTCTGCAAATACTTCAAAAGTTGGTGATCCACTGTTGGTATGCCTTTTCTGCTCTGTGGATGGTCTCCTTTCTCTTGCATGAAACATGATAGGCATGATAGGTGAAGACCCATTTATCTTGTAGCAGTGAGGGAAAGCTGAGAGAACCTAAGTACTTCAGCCTAGACCTCAGCCTTGTAATAGTTTCTTAGATGCAGTCAGTATTGCTTAAGATTGGCTATTCATTAGAATCTGCTAGGAATATTGACTTCTACTAATGGGTAAGATGTATATAGATTGCAGCAGGCCAATGTTTCCATTGCAATGGCCAAATAAATTATGAATTTATTTTTAAAGGTATCAGATACCTGTAAAAGCAAGTTTATAATACTAAAATCCTAGAGAGGAAAGAACTTAGAGAGGGTAGGTGAATGGGCAAATGCCTCCCTCTGGGGCCTTGGCCTGTTCTGGGCATGGATTGAGTATCTTGCTTGATGTAAGTAGAGGGACTTTATGGAGACCAAAATACAAGAAATAAAGTTTTTAGTGGTCATGCAGGGTTAGAATGGAAAAGAGGAAACTTGAAGCACTTTAAATGCATATCTGATTTTTCCCCACAGTGTGTTAGCCAATTTTTGGTGTTGCACAGGGAGCTGAAGAGCTAAGCTGAAAGCTTCTAAAAGGCAGAGTGAAATTCCCTGCAGTCTCATGAAACTTGGGAAACAAAGACCCACCAAGGGAGGGGACCTTCCTTAAATATACAGCTGATTTCCTTCTGAAGATATTGGCTAGATTTTAAAATGTAGGAGGCAAAAGGCTAAAGGTGGGCTGAGGACCTTGGAAGGGCAGAGCTGGATCTACAGTTTGTCAGAACTGAAGAAATGGAAAGCTCACCAGGATTTCCATAAGAAAACTCACAAGAGCCTAAGGGAAAGAGGTGAGCCAGAGGTAGACTTGACTTTATTAACACTGAAACTCAGCTCCAACCGGTTCAGTAATTGGATTGAGGTGATCAGCCAACCACTCATCATATATGCTAGTACAGTACAGAAGAAACTCTTTGGTGAAAGATAACATTACTTGGAGTTTTGTATCATTTTTTAAATACATGGAGCTTAGTATACAAAAAAAGCTACTAGATTTACATTGAGGCAAGACAAATAGGATCTATAATAAAAAAAAGCAGACAGTTATACTAGGGCCACATGTGGTCCAGATATTGGAATTTGCAGATAATAAATTTAAATAACTGTGATTAATATGTTTAGAAAATAAAGGAAAATGTGGACTAATAGATAAAATGTTGGAAAATTTTGCCAAATAATTGGAATCTATAAGAAATGAAATAGATGTTTAAAATTAACAAGTATAATATCTGAAATCAAGAACTCAATAGATAGGTTTTATGGACACAGCAGAACACAGATTAAGTGAACTGGAAGACAGTTCAAGAGAAAATATCCAAGTTGAAGCACGGCAAGACAAAAGGATCAAAAGAACAAACTGGAGTATAGCAAACAGGTATAGTGGTATGATGACAATCCAGTTCTCTGGGAAAAATAAAGTATCAACTTGCAGTGTTTGCTGACTGTCATGGTGTAGATACTGTCACCATGGATGATTTCAAGCTACCAATGATTTAACAACAATCTCACAGAATTCCTGAATATTTAACCATTGGCTCTGACAAGCTGATATGAGCAGCTCCAGCACACCACTTTGTATGAATCATACTTAGAATCTAAAATATGTTTAATTAGAGATCCAGAGAGAAGATAGAGATGGGAAAGAAGGAGTATTTCAAGAGATTACAGCTGAGAATATTCCAAAATCTTGAAAATAAATCAAGCCACAGATTAAGGACCACAGCAAATTATAAATATGAGAAATCCATAAAAGACTATATGTAGGCATATCATCATGAAACTGTTGCAAACCAAGATATAATGGGCTAGATGGTGACACCCAAAAAGATATGTCCATGTCCTAACAAATGTTACCTTGTTTGGAAAAAGGATCTTTACAGATGTAATTAAGAATTTTGAGATGAGATCATCCTGGATCAGTTAATCCAGGTGGGCCCTAACTGTTGTCTGCCTGTTTCACCATGATAAAAAAAGAAATACAATTACTTGTATTAGTTATGAAAAAGGGGACATTACTATGGATTTTACAGATCTCAAGGTTTCGATAAATTATGATGAAATGGATGCATTTTTAAAAAATACAACTAACCAAAGCTGATAGAAGAAATAAAAAACCTGAAGTATTATGTTTATTTAGAAGTTAGCTGTTAAAAAACAGCCCTCCCATGATGAAAATTACACATTCAATGAATACACAAGTAAATTCTTCTAAGAGTTTGTGGAATTCTTGTGAAACAAATATTTCACAATTCTTTTATAAACAGAATACTACAAGGAATGCTTCCTTGCTGCTTCTTTTTTTTTTTTTTTCTTTTTTGACAGAGTTTCACTGTCACCCAGGCTGGGGTGCAGTGGTGCGATGTTGGCTCACTGCAACGTCCACCTCCTGGGTTCAAGCAATTTTCCTGTCTCAACATCCCGAGTAGCTGGGATTACAGATGCATGCCACCGTGCCCATCTAATTTTTGCATTTTTAGTACAGAGGGAGTTTCACCATATTGGTCAGGCTGGTCTCAACATCCTGACCTCAGGTAATCCACTTGCCTCGACTTCCCAAAGTGCTGGGATTACAGGTGTGAGCCACTGCCCCGGCCTGCTTCCTTGTTTTTTGTGAGGCCAGCATAATTTTGCTTCTAAAACCTGACAAGGAAATTACAAGGAAGGAAAATTGTAGACCACTGTCTCATGAAAGTAGATACATTAAAAAAATCCAGTTATATGTAAAAAACATATCCCATGATGATGACCAGGGAGATTTCACAGATACACTGATGGTTTAGCATTCAAAAAAATCAATGAAGACTATATATTATCAAGAAAAAGTGACAGGTGACATTATCATTGCAACAGATACAGAGAAGGTATTTCAGAAAATTTAGTGCACATTAATGATTTTTTAAAATCTTGGCAAACTTACAATAAAATGGAATGTTCTTAATTTGATAAATATATCTATTAAAAACCAATGTGATACATCACTTGAAAAGATGAAATATTCAAAACTTTCTCTCTGAAATTGGGTATGAGTCAAAAAGGCCAGCTACCAACACTTACATTCAACATATTCTGGAGGTCTCAGGAAATACAATAAGGCAAGAAAAATAAGTGAATAAAGATTGGAAGGGAAGAAATAAACTTATTTTTACATGACATGATTGTGTATGTAGACCATTCAAAAGAATCTATAGTCAAACTATTAGAATCAGTAAGTGAATGTAGTAAGATTTTTGGAAACAAGTTAGATGTATAAGAGTTAATTTTTTTGTATGCCAGCAATAATCAAATAGAAAATTAAATCTGAAAAACAATACTATTTATAATTGCATCAAAGAATGTCACATACTCGCAATAAATTTAATTAAAAAGAAACAAGAAACTACAAAACATTATTGCGAGAAATGAAAGAATCCTAAATGTATTGATTGATATGCCATGTTCTTGGATTGGGAGCCTTAATATTATAAAGATATTTTGTCCCAAATTAATCTATAGTTTCAGTACAACCCCAATCAAAATCCCAGAGATTTTATTGTGTAAATTGAGGTGCTGATTCCTAAGTTCACATGGAAATAAAAAAAAAAATGAGCAGCCAAAGCCATCTTCAGAACAAAGCTGGAGGACTTATACTTCCAGACATCAAGACTTAAAAACCTACAGTGTGTAGGACAGTGTGGTATTGGGATTAGGATGGAGTAATTGACCAGTGAGAACAGAATAGAGGGAAAACTCCCTACACATACTCAGCCATCTACTTTATGACAAGGGCTGTGCTGCAGTTCAGTAAGAAAAAGCCTTTTTAAAAAAATGATGCTTAGTTACATTCAATATTTTGGCTATTCCTACCTCATACCATTTATAAAAATTAAATCCATATGGACGGCAGATATAAATGTGAAAAGTAAAACAAAAAAGCTTTTAGAGTAAAATGTAGGAGAACTTCTTTCTGACTTTGTTGTAGTCCCTGATCTGTGATTATTTTATTCCGACTCAGGGTTCCTCTGGCACACCAGTTTCCGTGGCATCTCAGAGTCCCCTTCCTCCTTTCAACCAGGAACCTAACGCTACTCTGCACTTTCTGGACCACTATAATGGAACATGGGCAACTCCATGAGACCATCTTTTGGCCTACTCATCAAGACATTTTTCCAACCATCACTCTTCCACAGCTCATTTGCTAAAATGCAGCAGTGCCTTCTTGCACTACTACACATTACAGAGAAAGTGAGGACATTCACGTTTGACCTCCTGGCCTCTTTATTTCTCTCCCCTGGTTCCTCTTTGAAAAGTTTTCCTTTCCTTCTTGCTAGGGTTGGAACATCATCTATATGATATCCTCTGATTTGTATTCAGGAAGACTTATGGTATAACACCTTTGTGTGAATACATCTGACTTGTCTTTAGATATTTTAAAAGGAACTATTGAAATTAAAAACAAAACTATACACTATAATAACAAGAACACAACTAAGTAAGACGTCCCCTATCTTGAAGCCTGGCTAAGAGAAAGTATTTTTGCATGGGAGTAAAAAATGAAACCATCATACTTAAAGCAGAAGAATGACATTTTTTTTTCGAGGTACCTGCACTGTTCATGTCTGTGCACAAAAACAAAACAAAACATAACAAAAAAACCCCTCATGGCTTGTCCTCAAAAGGGGAAATTTTCAAGAAAACATGATTTACAAAGGGAAATTAAAATGCAGAGTTCTGTTTCAAAATATCTCCATTTTTTCACCTGTTCCAAAAATTATCCACTTACCCTTTGCCTAGCCAAGCATTAGTCTTTGTAGAAGAATCATGTCTTCGGGGAATTCGTTCCAGCTTTCTTTGATTATGTCAAATTGTTCTGTTACAGGTCCATTCAGAACTCAGCCCTTCTCCTTCATACCACTTTTCACATTTGTCTGTAGAATTATGTGGTAAATTTCTGCCTTTTCCACTAGACTGAAGGTTTCATAAGAGCAAAGACCTATTGATTTTTTCTACTTCATGTATTATCACCAGTACCCTGGACAAAGCCTGGGAGATCGTATATTCTCAAAAAGCACTGTAAAACCCAATCCAGTGTACCCCATTAATAATGAGAATGAATATATAATTCTATTGACAATTCCTGTCCTATGTTTAGTCCTTTTCTCATAGTGCGGGGAGGGGAGTTAAAGGGAGTGGAGGCTAAAGTGGAGGATGTGGTGGGGTGAATGAAGTTAGAGGGTTAAATCCTTCCTAATCCTGCCTTGAGAAGCAGAGGGTGTGTTCCTGTATATCACAGCCCAGTATTCTTGCATCAAGCTGATGAAACAAGTGTCAGTTCACTGTTCCTGGTGTCACTGATGCAACCCTGGAAGTACCAATCAATATAGGACACAGAAACATTTCCATCAATAGCTAAGCTTTAGTTTGAAGTGCCACCTTGCTAAACCATAGCTAGGACATAAATAGATGCAGATTCAGCAACGGGATTTCTGTAATTCTTGGCCATCTTGCTAGGCAGTTTATTACCCCAATCATTTTAGAACCTCATAATAATATGACTGTATATTTTGCATGCTCTGACTGTTTAATTTCCACTCAACACATCATAGCAGAATTTTTATATAGTTGTTGAATTGATGAAAGACTGCACAAGAGCAGTGCAAATTCAATGGAAGGACAGAGTGGGGTTGGTTGTGAGGCAAAGGCATTTGTGGAAGCGATAATGTTTTGCAGTCTCTCATTTCAAAGGTCTATACAGAGGTATTCTCAGTTTATTCTGGGGAGGTATCTTGATTCTCCACATTAAATTAAATTCAAATATTTGCTTATGGCTGCAAAATACAATGCAGTGAACTATTTGGGTGGAAATATCAAGTCAATGGATCTTTTATCCCCATGATGGCAAACTTTCAAATAAAACCAATTCTACTAATAATGGTAATAATAACAGCAGCTAATCGGACTTGCCAGGCTGATTATCAGCTAGGGACTGTAATGGGCATTTGCATACATATTACCTGATTCAATTCTAATAACCTGCAAAGTAGGAATTATATTCCATTTTTATAAGGTGGTAGTTGAGACATATAGAGGTTAAGTGACTTTCCCAATGTTATTAATAATATAGCAGAGTTGAAATTAAGCAAACCTTTTATCATTTAGAAGGTCAAATGCAAAAGCTCTATTTTGTATTTACCTTATTTGGTTCTAGACATCAAGAAATATACACTATAGACACACCCAAATCTCTAGGACAAGAAGTATACTATTATCATAATTTTGATGTATATTTAAAAAGAGCTGGCTACTGAAAAATTAAAAAAAAATCCTATAGTTAATCTTAGTAGGAACCATGTACATAGATACATAAAGGCTATTTGAAGTTAGTTGTCTTAGTTTGGGTTCCCCTGAAAGTATATCCTGAGTTAAAGGTTGATATATAGTTAGTTTATTTAAGAAGTAATTTCAGGGAGAAAGAGTAATTGATGGGGAAATGAAAAAGGCAAGAAGAAAAGCCAAAGATGCATTTGTTGTTGGTTGGCTGCTATTGATCATGCCAGGAACTTCTGGGGAGCCTGATGAAATGTGGCTATGAACTGCTACTTGGAGGATGCAAGGGAGAAGGATTATCTATTGACTCCCACTCTACATTGGTCAAGAGTGGCCCCTGTGCTTCCAGGTTGCACATGTCTATGGCACCGGATTCCTGCTGGTGTCAGAGAATCTCTGGAACAGAAAGAGAGAGGTACTTGATATAGTCCAAGGCAAAGCAAGACATTGTTAGGTTATACCTGTGAGAAGCTGATCTAAGCCTGCAGCAGAAACTAGAATAAGAGGTAGGACTGAGAAGATATGAAATGGTGCGTAAGAAGATTCTAATACTGCGGCACTCTTTCTTTAAGAATACATGGTATTAATATGTGGATTTTGGTAATAATAATGATTAGATATATATTGATTTTTCTAAAAATGATATTAAAACTGTGAACCAATTTATTTGAATTAAAATATCTTTTAGGCCATCTAATTTTTTCCTCATTGAGTTACCATAGAAACAGCATAGCTCACTGTTTTTGAGTTCCAATTTTTATGGGTTATTCCTGATTTTATTATTAAAAACATTTAAAATCCAGGTATTTACTTAGCCTTTCATGTTTACAAAATATAAAACTTCTGATTAATTTTTAAAAGGTGGGTTATCTATTTAATTGTATATGTCTGCATCTTTTAAGGAAGAGTGTTCATTAACAGATAAAAAAGACAGGCTAAAATCTGAACAAAAGATATTTTAGTTTTAAAAAGTAGCAGAAAGGTTATCCGTTTCAAATTGTCAATCAGGGTGCTAATTCAAATGGAGGTATCTGCGTATAGTGGAAAGAACACTGGCCATAGAGACAGAAAACTTGAGTTTTACTTTCTAAGCTTTATTATTTATGGGCTGTATCATCTTGACTATGCAGTTTAAAGCTTCTTTGAATCTCAGTTTTCTTTATCTGGAAAAATGAAGTAAAATTACTTGTATCACAGCATTGTTGTGAGGATTTAAATAAGACAATTGTGTTAAAGTGTAGTGTAGTTACAGTGCCTGGAACATAGTAAGTATGCCATAAATACGGATTAAATTTTAGTGTGAAACGTACACCCGTCACTGGTTCTGATCCACACACTGATCGTATGTTCTATCAGACTGGAGGCCATTTTTTCAAAATCTTCTGGTTCTTCTCAGGGTTGTTTTTTCTTATCTTTTGAATATCTTCTTGGATGTTGCTGGTTTAGAAAGATCTCTGATGGCTCTCATCAGGTAGGACCCTCCTCACCTCTTTGAAGTATAAGTTAATCAGTATCTCTAACTTTCTGGAAAGACAAGAATTTCAGAACACTTTAATCCTAAAGACAATGTTCTTGGTTGCAAGAAACAGAAACTGATGATGGTTCATTAAAGAAGAAAAGGTCCAGGCTGTTAGGTAGCTCATAGAAAAGATGGGAAGTCTGAGGGATTAGAAAATAAGCAGCAACCAAAGGAGGCTGAATAGCCAAATGACACCAAAGGAACACTCTGGTGGGGACTCACTGGACAGCTCCTGGCACCACCACCACTGCTGGCACCACACCTACAACTGCCTCGGGTCAGTGGACAGTGGAATGAACTCTTTTTCATCTCTTCCTTCTTTTATCTCTTATCATTTCCTTTTCCTTCTTCTTTCCTTATCCCTAAATTTTTGTTACACTTGCTCAAGACTTAAAAATCCAAATATGAGGCTCTCCAGTTGGCTGAACCTTATGTTATGTGATTACACCCTGGTTGTTAGGGGGTATTTCTGGCCTCTACAGGGGAAGGTGGACTCTGCTTTCCACTGAAAATCAAACTCTGGAAAATTGCCTGAACATTGGAAGAACGTCTTGATGCTTAGCAGAAAAAAAAAAAAGCTTGGCAGTAAAAAAAAAAAAAAAATCACCAGTGTCTGCAGTTTTGGATGTCCCACATCCACCAATACCCTTTCTCTTGTAGTTATACTGAAAAATAATAAATGTATCCTTTTTAAAAATTATTTCAGTAGTTTTTGGGGAACATGTGGTATTTGGTTACACGGATAAGTTCATTAGTGGTGATTTCTGAGATTTTGGTGCATCCATCACCTGAGCAGTGTACACTGAACCCAGGTGTACTTTTTTGTAATCACTCACCACCCTCAACCCTTCCCCTGAGTCCCCAGAGTCCATTATATCAGTCTTATGCCTTTGCATCCTCATATCTTAGCTCCTACATATAAATGAGAACATACAATGTTTGGTTTTACATTCCTGAGTTACTTCACGTAGAATAATGGTCTCCAATTCCATCCAGGTTACTGTGAATGCCATTATTTCACTCCTTTTTATGACTGAGTCATTTCCATGGTGGGGTGTGTGTGTGTGTATGTGTGTGTGTGTGTGTGTGTGTGTGTGTGTGTGTGTGTATCTGGGTATATATACACACACCACATTTTCTTTATCCACTCGTTGGTTGATGGGCATTTAGGCTGGTTCCGTGTTTTTGTAATTGCAAATTGTGCTGCTATAAACATGTGTGTGCAAGTGTCTTTTTCATATAATTACTTCTTTTCCTCTGGGCAGATAAGGAGCAGTAGGATTGCTGAATCAAATGGTAATTCTACTTTTGGTTCTTTAAGGAATCTCTGCACTGTTTTCCATAGTGGTTGTACTAGTTTACATTCCCACCAGCGATGTAAATGTGTTCCCTTTTCACCAGATTCATGCCAACCATCTATTATTTTCTACTTTTTAATTATGGCTATTCTTGCAGGAGTAAGGTGGTATCACATTGTAGTTTTGACTTGCATTTCCTAATAATTAGTGATGTTGAGCATTTTTTCACATGTTTGCTGACCATTTGTATATCTTCTTTTATAATTGCCTATTCATGTCCTTAGCCCACTTTTTGATGGGATTATTTGTTTTGTTTTTTTCTTGCAGATTTGTTTGAATTCCTTGTAGATTCTAGATATTAGTCCTTTGTTGGATACATAGTTTGTGAAGATGCATAATTTGTGAAGATTTTTCTCCCACTCTATGGGTTGTCTGTTTGCTGATTATTTCTTTTGTTGTGCAGAAGCTTTTTAGTTTAATTAAGTCCCATCTATTTATCTTTGATTTTTTGCATTTGCTTTTGGGTTCTTGGTCATGAACTCTTTGCCTAAGCCAAAGTCTAGAAGGTTTTTATGATGTTATCTTTTAGAATTTTTATGATTTCAAGTCTTGGATTCAAGTCTTTGATCCATCTTGAGTTGATTTTTGTATAAGGTGGGAGATGAGGATCCAGTTTCATTCTTCTACATGTGGCTTGCCATTTATCCCAGCACCATTTGTTGAATAGGGGGTCCTTTCCCCACTTTATATTTTTGTTTGCTTTGTTGGAGATCAGTAGGCTGTAAATATTTGGCTTTATTTCTGGGTTCTCTTTTCTGTTCCATTGGTCTATGTGCTTGTACTTAATAACAATACCATGCTGTTTTGGTAACTATAGCCTTGTAGTATAGTTTGAACTTGGATAATGTGATGCCTCCAGATTTGTTCTTTTTGCTTAGTCTTGCTTTGGCTGTACAGGGTCTTTTTTGGTTCCATATAAATTTTAGGATTGTTTTTTCTAGCTCTATGAAGAATGATGTTGGTATTTTGATGGGAATTGCATTGACTTTATAGATTGCTTTTGGCAGTATGGTCATTTTCACAATATTGATTCTACCCATCCATGAGCATGGGATGTGTTTCCATTTGTTTGTGTCACCTATAATTTCTTTCAGCAGTGTTTTGTAGTTTACCCTGTAGAGATCTTTTACTTCCTTGATTAGGTACATTTCTGAGTATTTTGGTTTTTTGCAGCTCTTGTAAAAGGGGTTGAGTTCTTGATTTGATTCTTAGCTTGGTCGCTGTTGGTGTATAGCAGTGCTACTGATTTGTGTACATTGATTTTGTATTCTGAAACTTTACTGGGTTCATTTATCATATCTAGGAGCTTTTTGGATGAGTGTTTAGGGTTTTCTAGGTATATGATCTATACCTAGAAAACAGCAGCAAATCAGCAAACAGTGGCAGTTTGAATCCTCATTACTAATTTGGATGCCCTTTATTTCTTTCTCTTGTCTGATTGCTCTGGCTAGGACTTCCAGTACTATGTTGAATAGAAGTGGTGAAAGTGGGCATCCTTGTCTTGTTCCAGTTCTCAGGGGGAATGCTTTCAACTTTTCTCCATTCCGTATAATGTTGGCTGTGGGTTTGTCACAGATGGCTTTTATTACAGTTAGGTATGTCCCTTGTATGCTGATTTTGCAGAGGGTTTTAATCACAAAGGGATGCTGGATTTTGTCAAATGCTTTTTCAGAGTCTATTGAGATGGTCACATGACCTTTGTTTTTAATTCTGTTTATGTGGTGTATCACATTTATTGACTTGCATATGTTAAAGCAACCCTACATCCCTGGTATGAAACCCACTTGATCATGGTGGATTATCTTTTTGATATGCTGTTGGATTTGCTTAGTTAGTATTTTGTTGAGGATTTTTGCATCTATGTTCATTAGGGATATCAGTCTATAGGTTCCTTTTTATTCACTATGTCCCTTCCTGCTTTTGGTATTAGGGTAATACTGAATTCATAGAATGATTTAGGGAGGATTCCCTCTTTCTCTGTCTTTTGGAATAGTTTCGTTAGTATTGGTACCAATTCTCTGAATGTCTGACAGAATTCAGCTGCGAATGCATCTGGTCCTGAATTTTTTTATTGGCAATTTTTAAATCCTTCTTCCCTCCCTCCCTCCCTTCCTTCTTTCCTTCCTTCCTTTCTTTTTTTGTGACAGACATGATTCTCCTGTCTCAGCCTCCTGAGTAGCTGGGATTACAGGTGCATACCACCACACCTGGCTAATTTTTGTAGTCTTAGTAGAGACAGGGTTTCACTGTGTTGGCCAGACTTGTCTTGAACTCCTGGCCTCAAGTGATCCACCCACCTGCGCTTTCCAAAGTGGTGAGATTACAGGCATGAGCCACCGCCCCCAGCCAAGAACCATCTTTTTGTTTCATTTATCTTTTGTCCATTTTTTTGGTTTCAATTTCCTTTAGTTCTGCTCTGATCTTTGTTATTTCTTTTCTTCTTCTGGGTTTGGGTTTGGTTTGTTCTTTTTTTCTAGTTCCTTGAGGTGTGAGCTTAGATTTTCTATTTGTGCTCTTTCAGACTGTTTGATGTAGGCATTTAATGCTATGAACTTTCCTCTTAGCACTGCTTTTGCTGTATCCTAGAGGTATTGATAGGTTGTGTCACTATTATTGTTGAGTTCAAAGAATTTTTAAATTTCCGTATTGATTTCATTGTTGATCCAAAGATTATTTGGTACCAGGTTATTTAATTTCCATGTATTTGTATAGTTTTGAGGGTTCCTTTTGGAGTTAATTTTCAATTTTATTCTACTGTGGTCTGAGAGAATACTTGATATAATTTCAATTTTCTTAAATTTATTGAGACTTGTTTTGTGGCCTGTCATATGGTCTATCTTGGAGAATGTTCCATGTGCTGATAAATAGAATGTATATTGTGCAGTTGTTGGGTAGAATGTTCTGTAAACATCTGTTAAATCCATTTGTTCTAGAGTATAGTTTAATTCCATTATTTCTTTGTTGACTTTCTGTCTTGATAATCTGTTTAGTGCTGTTAGTTGAGTATTGAAGTCCCCCACTATTACTGTATTGCCATCTGTCTCGTTTCTTAGGTCTAGTAGTAATTGTATTATAAATTTGGGAGATCCAGTGTGAGGTGCATGTGTATTTAGAATTGTGATATTTTCCTGTTGGACTAATCTTTTTATGATTATATAATGCCCCTCTTTATTATTTTAACTGTTGTTGCTTTAAAGTCTGTTTTGTCTGATATAAATAAGAACAGCTACTCCTGCTTACTTTTGGTTTCCATTGGCATGGAATATCTTTTTCCACCCCTTTACCTTAAGTTTATGTGAGTCCATATGTGTGAGCTGAATCTCTTGAAGACAACAGATACTCAGTTTGTGGGATTTTATCCATTCTGCCATTCTCTAGTTTTTTAAGTGGAGCATTTATGCCATTTACCTTCAATGTTAGTATTGAGATGTGAGGTACTGTTCTATTCATCATGCTGATTGTTGCCTGAATACCTTTTTATAAAATTGTGTTATTGTTTTATAGGCCCTGTGAGATTTATGTTTTAAGAAGGTTCTATTTTGGTGTATTTCAGGTTTTGTTTCAAGATTTAGAACTCCTTTTAGCATTTTTTGTAGTGCAGGCTTGGTAGTGGTGAATTCTGTCAGCATTTGTTTGTCTGAAAAAGACTCTATCTCTCCTTCATTTATGAAGCTTAGTTTTGCTGGATACAAAATTCTTGGCTGATAATCATTTTGTTTAAGAAGCCTATAGATAGGACCCCAATCCCTTTTGGCTTGCAGGATTTCTGCTGAGAAATATGGTGTTAGTCTGATAGCTTTTCCTTTGTATAATAGGTTACCAGATGCTTTTGCCTCACAACTCTTAAGAGTCTTTCCTTCACCTTAATGTTAGATAACCGTTGACTGTGTGCCTAGATGATGATCTTTTTGTGATGAACTTACCAGGTGTTCTTTGAGCATCTTATATTTGGATATCTAGATCTCTAGCAAGACCAGGGAAGTTTTCCTCAATTATTTCCTCAAATACATTTTCCAAACTTTTAGATTTCTCTTCTTCCTCAGGAATACTAATTACTCTTATGTTTGGTCATTTAACATAATGCCAGATTTCTTGGAGGCTTTGTTCATTTTTTTAAAAAATTCTTTTTTCTTTACCCTTTTCTGATTGGGTTAACTAGAAAGTCTTATCTTCAAGCTCTGAAGTTCTTTCTTCTACTTGTTGAATTTGATTGCTGAAACTTTCCAGTGTATTTTGCGTTTCTCTAAGTATGTCTTTCATTTTCAGAAGTTGTGATTGTCTTTTTTTTATGATGTCTATTTCTCTGGAGACTTTTTCATCCATATCCTGTGTTGTTTTTTAGGTTTCTTTCAGTTGTTTTTCACCTTTCTCTGGTGCCTCCTTGAGTAGCTTAATAATCAACCTTCTGAATTCTTGATTTGGCAATTCAGAGATTTCTTCTTGGTTTGGATTGCTGGAGAGCTAATGTGACCTTTTGGGGCTGTTATAGAACCTTGTTTTGTCATATTATCAGAATTGTTTTTCTGGTTCCTTCTCTTTTGGGTAGACTGTTTCAGTGGAAAGATCTGGAACTCAAGGGCTGCTGTTCAGATTGTTTTGTCCCATGAGGTCATCCTTTGGATGTGGTACTCTCCTGCTTCCCCTAAGGATGGGGCTTCTTGAGAGCTGGACTGCAGTGATTGTTATTGCCCTTCTGCATCTAGCCACCCAGTGGGGCTAAATGGGCTCCAGGCTGGTATTGGGGAATGCCTGCAAAAAAAGTTCTGTGTTCTGATCCATCTTTAGGTCTCCCAGCCATGGATACCAGAACCTACTCTAGTGGAGGTGGCAGAGGTGTGTAGTGAACTCTGTGGGAGTCCTTGGTTGCAGTTTTGCTTACTGCACTGGTGTTCTTGAATGGTGGTTATGCTAGCAGTGAAATTGTCATGTGGATGGACTCAGGACCTCTGGTTAGCTGGGGTGTTGCAGGCAGTGGAATCAGCTGTTGTTTCCTCCTTCTTTGGAGCATGGTTGTGAGAAACAGGACAAGCTAGATTTCCTAGGCCGACTAAGAATCCCTAAGCCTAGCTGGAAAGGTGACCACATCCACCTTTAAACATGGGGCTTGCAACTTAGCTCACACCAGACCAATCAGGTAGTAAAGAGAGCTCACTAAAATGCTAATTAGGCAAAAACTGGAGGTAAAGAAATAGCCAATCATCTATCACCTGAGAGCACAACGGGAGGAACAATGATTGGGATATAAACCCAGGCATTCGAGCTGGCAATGGCAACCCCCTTTGGGTCCCCTCCCATTTTATGGGAGCTCTGTTTTCACTCTATTAAATCTTGCAACTGCACAATCAGGCTAAAGGCTTGCCATTGTTCATGTACAGCTAAGTGCCCAGGTTCATCCAAATCGAGCTGAAAACTAGTCGCTGGGTTCCACAGTTCTCTTCTGTGACCCATGGCTTCTAATAGAGCTATAACACTCACTGCATGGCCCAAGATTCCATTCCTTGGAATCCGTGAGGCCAAGAACCCCAGGTCAGAGAACAAGAGGCTTGCCGCCATCTTGGAAGTGGCCCGCCACCATCTTGGAAGCTCTAAGAACAAGGACCCCCTAGTAACAGTTGTTCTGTTATGAGTTGCTGTAATGGCTTGAGTTGGTTTGCTTCCAGCCAGGAGGTGGTGTTTTCAAGAGAGCGCCAGCTGAGGCAGTAGAAGTATATAATCTTGCCCTATGTTTGGCAGGATGGGTACTCGGGTTTCTCAGGTGATGGGTAGGGCCA